>NW_006199361.1:311254-334162 GCF_000334495.1 Tupaia belangeri chinensis
AGGGAAAAAGCATGTCCCAGTGGGTCACGATTGTGGTGCAATTCCTTTTCCTCAATTTCTCCATCCCATCAGGATTTGGAGCAGGTGCACACATGACCTCAATGTGTTTTTCATGTCACTGAGATCAGGACTCTAATCAGTTAGCCGTGTAGAAACTTCTGTGCTATGGGGATGGCCCTCTTAATTTTTTTTTCTTTTAGTAGTAATTTATTTTATTTCTTTTATGAGAGAGAGAAAGAGAGAGCAAGCAAGGTACCTTTGATGGGGTCTCATCATACCACAGTTCCCCTCCCCTCTGCCCCAACCTTCCAGCCAGCTAGGATCACAGCTCTGTATACATATAACCAGTGTGCTCAAATCTACCCAGGATCCAAAGCCTGGTCTTCTGCGTGGCCTCCAGCCTTACAGAGTAGCAGTCTGTGATTTGTGCCAGCGAGGCTGGGCATGATTTTCTTATCTTTGTTTGCTAACATGTTGCTAAATCCATGTTCCTTCTTATTATTTTTTAGATTGCTATAGGGAACTACTCAAATACCTATCAGTAATAAGGTGAATAAAGCAGAAATTATGTAGCAGTGAAATTCAACCTTCTATAACTGCAGAAACATATGAGTGAATCTCACAAACATAATGTTGAACAAAAAAAGCCACACAGTAAGAGAACATACTGTTCAGTTTTAATTATATAAATTACCAAAAATGCATGAAACTAATTATATAAATTACAAAAATAGATGAAACTAATTTATGGTGTCAAAAAGGCAGGATTTTGAAAAATTTGAATAAAAAGAAGTAGACTGAATAGGGAACATCAGGAGGCTCTGGAGATAGTGGTTATACCCTTTTTCTTGACATGAGTATTGTTTTTTAGGCCTGTGTTAGTGTGAAAGTCATTTCAGAATTCAGTAACACTGATCTTGTGTTTAAAAATGTTGATACTGTATTTATTAAATGGAATTATTATTTTCGGTTTTACTCTTAAAAACACATTGCTGGGACCCGCAGGTGGCATAATGGCTAGGTCGCTGGACTCCCATGTAGTTGACTGCGGTTCAAGTCCTGGACCAGGTGACTTAAATTCACACTAGATGCGTGTGCGTGCATGCCCAGGATCCCAAGAGGATAATGAAGAAGAAGGGACTGTGGCATGTCCATCCCCTCTGGGGGGTGATTTCTCAATTTCTGTCTCTCTGTCTCTGTCTTTCTGGCAAGCATATGCACCCTATAGCAAAACCCTCCCCCCCCCAAAAAAAATACATTGCACTAAAACACTATTTTGATGATGAAGGTTGTAAAATTGTGCCTGAGGCAAGTGTCTTCCTTCCTAGACCCTCACCTAGGCCCTATGCCTCACAATGTAGAGAATGGAAGCTAAAAATATGCAAAATATGTCAAGTCACAAAGCTAACTTCTTCATTTTGGAAGGTATTTTTCCTCATTAGTTAAAGATTTTATCACATCTATCATTCTCTTTTTTTATATGGTGGTACATCATGGAATGAGTCTAACAACTTTCATATCTTCCATTAGCCAGCAAACCCATGTAGTTGACTGCGGTTCAAGTCCTGGACCAGGTGACTTAAATTCACACTAGATGCGTGTGCGTGCATGCCCAGGATCCCAAGAGGATAATGAAGAAGAAGGGACTGTGGCATGTCCATCCCCTCTGGGGGGTGATTTCTCAATTTCTGTCTCTCTGTCTCTGTCTTTCTGGCAAGCATATGCACCCTATAGCAAAACCCTCCCCCCCCCAAAAAAAATACATTGCACTAAAACACTATTTTGATGATGAAGGTTGTAAAATTGTGCCTGAGGCAAGTGTCTTCCTTCCTAGACCCTCACCTAGGCCCTATGCCTCACAATGTAGAGAATGGAAGCTAAAAATATGCAAAATATGTCAAGTCACAAAGCTAACTTCTTCATTTTGGAAGGTATTTTTCCTCATTAGTTAAAGATTTTATCACATCTATCATTCTCTTTTTTTATATGGTGGTACATCATGGAATGAGTCTAACAACTTTCATATCTTCCATTAGCCAGCAAAGTCATAGCTCACATTTCCAAATGGAAAAAAAAAATTAAAAACCCAAACAAACACACAGAAAGACCAAACACCTTCTTCAAGAGTCACTCAAATAATAGAAAGTTGTTGTTTTTTTCCCCCAAAGTCAGCAAATCAAGGAAATTCAATTTGAATATGATTCAACATCAGAATAGTTTTTATGTTTTTGCCAAATATGAAATCTATTCTTTGGTTTTCCCTGGGAAATTTGCATTCTAAAGCCATCAGCAATTTCCCAAGATAAATGATCTTCCTCGAGGGAGATAATACTAACAGTCAATTATAGTAAAAAGTTGTAAAGAGTTTGTACTATTCCAATTAGTAACTTATGTGATATGTTTACCTTTTCTTTAATGATAAGTTATATTTCATGTAATTTGATTCTTTCTCTTGACACTCTAAAAGTTTATCAAGTACTTTTGTCACTCTTCCTACCTTTGTTTTCGCTTTGGGGATGCCTATTTCTGATTAGCAGAAGCTTTAAAGTCTGGTTTGGAAGTCAATCAGAAAGCTTCTGTTTAATAATGGTACAGTGAGCAAGTTGACAGTGCCGGGCTCACTTCTTCTCAACAAAATGATTACATCTACTGCACATCAATCACCTGACAGAACCAAAATAAAGCCAGCTTAATAGAACAATATCTCATGATAAATACCTTTCCTTGAAACTTCCCATCTTTGCCTCCACACTTATATCTTGATAAATGATGCTCCTTCACCTGGGTACTCCTTTTCTCTAAGCAGGAGGCCCATCGTCCTGTGACAGGATCCTACCGAATTCACTACAGCACCAAGATGTTTAAGGCTGTTTCCAAACGCCATCTTCTCTCTCAGTATATTACCAGAGAAATCAATAAAAACTGAGAGGTAGCCCAAAGTTTAGAAGGGCAGCTGTCTGCCTTCGTTCAGTGGAACTACAACAGGTAGCAAGACACCTGTTCCTTACTTTCTGTCATCTTTGTGCCCATGAGCAAATCATGGGCTAATACGATCCTTGCCTTCCTTAGCCAGTTTCACAAGTCTCAGGTGAGCACGAACTCAGTCTAAGCTTCCCGTTTTAGTGATTTCTTGCCATAGGAGAGTGAGAAGAATGATGCTTGTCACTTGAGTGATTTTAGTAAGACAATCAAAAGCAACGTTGCAAATAGCACAGGCTTAATCGTGGACTCTTACAGGTTTTGATTACTGTGCTACTTTTTGTAAGTCAGTATTTGTTAGTCCCTGAATGTGTTTGTCTTTCCTTACACACATTCGATATTACTTAGCTCTTGCTATCAAAATTGACACCCACAAAATCTGATGCTTTAAAGAGTAAGTATACATTATTGCTCACAAGTCCAAGGTTGATTTGGCCAGGCAGGAAGGCAGGGCATCTAGGGGGTGACTGGTCTAGAATGGCTTTATTCACTCACATGGTGTCAACTGGATAGCAGCTGGCTATGACAATTGGGGCCTGGGTCATTTGTCTCTTATCATCTCACAGACTAGCTCCAGCTCATTTACATGGCAATGGCAGGATTGAAGGAAAGCTAAAGGAAGCACATATCACGACATTGTATCTGAACATTGTTTTGGCCAGAACAGGTCACAAAGCCAGCACAGATACAAGTGCTAGGGGAATACACATACATGCATAGACACACACCCTTCTGGTAGGAGGACCTTCAAGATCACATTCCATGGGATATGCATATTGGAAAAAGAAAAACATATAGTCAATTTCATAATTGAGCTATGGTGAATTAAAGAGCTCCCAAATAATCAAGTGATAAGAAGTATACTTGCATGGATTTTGAACGCTATTACCCGGTTTACAATTTTGATTAAATTTCTGAGAAACCAGTTGAATGAAATGATTTAATTTATACAATGCTATCTTTTAAATTTGTATTTTTAATAAAAAGAATCAACTCAAAATGAGTTCATTTTAATGAATAGGTTTAAATGTTCTAATATAAATTTCTGCTTTGGTAGCATTATTTCACATTTATTTAAATGAAATTTTTAGAGGCCAGCTTGAAACTCATGACAGGCACCTGTGCATACTGCTCAAAATCCCAGGGGGAGAATGGAGGAGAAGAGATTATGGCATAGCCATCCCCCCCGGGGGGTGATTTCTCACTTTCCTTCCTCTGTCTCTGGTGAATGCACTCACTCTATGACAAAAACCTTAAAAAAGAAAAAAAAGAAATAAAGGTATTTTAATTGTATTACCATTAACATAAGAAATTTAAGATCTTAAGCTAATTATATAAGAAAAAAATGGGCAATAATCTATATTTCACAGGACCTCTTTCTTTGTATAAAGTGGGAAATATTTACATATCATATCATTCAAAATGAATATCATTATCTGCTCACTTTGGTAACCATAAAGATGTTTCTGGCTTGTCTTTTAGTAGACCAGAGGAGTGTGTTATACTTGAAAATGTATAGCCACTCCATAATGGAACAATCAAAGAACACAACACTAAGGAATTTAGCAAGGCTAATGTAAGCAAAACATGCTTTGGAAGATTTAGTTTAGGAAAGCGTTAAATAAAATAATTTATGTAAAAAAATCATTAGAGTATCTGATATTTATCACTCAACAAATGGCATTTTTATTCTAGAGCGTAGCATAATACTCATTACTTTTGGGGGCTAAAATATTTTTTAATTGATTCTGTGAACAGCCTCCATTTATCATTGTAATACACTTGTGATAGTTACTTGTAACCTGTACATAATGCCATATACTACTTGTTAAAACAGCAGCCATTTTATAGTGTAACAGTTTTAATTTTTATTTCTGTAGGCTTTATTATGTCCTGTTAATTTGTCCTTTAGAATGAGATTGTTTTCAAGTAGAAGCAACACTATTTTATTGACAAATTTTAAACAAGGGTGAATATTATTATTTCAAATATTTGTATACCAAAAAGCTTAAGTAAAGTGTGAGAAATACTAACTGCAAAGTTTCAGTAATCTTCAACGGACATGCAAGAAGTCAATTTATTGTAAGGAAAAGCAGGACAAAGTGTTTAAACTAATGCTTAAAAACTTAATTACTACTTTCTGTGTTTTGGTCATTTTTTACTTTAGGCTTGTAAAACTTCATGTGTTGATATGAATTTTTATGGTTCACTACCATGAGGAGTAATTTTATAAAATATATCAGTAATTTTTTTGCTTGTTATTTTAGTCTTTCCTCTGAGATTGAGTCATCAACAAACCACGAAACAAACTTTTGACAGGGTCATATAAATTGTCTGCAGACAGAGAAGACAAATTCAGGACCTTAGCATATTCATCAACATCACAAGCTATTTTTTCCTAATTGAAGGTTATAAACACTGTAATTAAATAGACATATATATAATGTGTATATAATATGTATATGTGTGTGTGCATGCATGCACACACACATACATGCATCTCTGTGTATGTGTATGTGTATATACACACACACGTATGTATATGTTCTTTTTTTTTTTAAAGATTTTTGGCAAAACACATGTGCACTTGCCAGAAAGAGACAGTGAGAGGTAAAATGCAAAATCACCTCACAGGGGCATGGCCACACTGCAATCCCTTCTCCACTATCCTCCTGGGATTTGGGGCATGTGCACACAAGCTTCTGATATGATGTTTAAGCTGTCAGGTCTTGGACTCAGACAATGGTCAGCCTTGTGGGACTCCAGCATCTAACCACCACACCACCTGCTAGCCTATATATGTATTTATATTTATATATGTGTGTGTATATATATATATATATTTATATGTATACATAAAGATATCTCTCACTCTCTCTGTACACGCATACACACACACCTGTGCTTGTATGTATAATTTGAGAAAAGATGATAAAAGGGTTTTTGTAGTTAAGCTAGCTTGAAGACCTGGAATTTTGTTGTAGAAATATTGTGAGGATACATAAGATTACTGTTACAAAGTGTTTAAAATAGTGCATGTCCTTGGTCTGCCTGTGGTGTGGTAGTTACAGTAGCTGGATTGCACAAGGCCAACTGCACAGTTTGAGTCTCAGACCTAACAGCTTGAAAAATATACTGTGTGCATGCATGATCATGCCCAAAATCCCAAAAGGGGATAGAAACAGAGGAGAAGTGATTGCAGCATGACTATTCCCCATGGGGTTGCCTTCTCTTCCTCTCTCTCCCCCTGTCTCTCTCTCTCTGGCTAGTGCACACATTCTCTTGGGAAAAAATATATAGTACATTCCAAAATGTGTGCTGAAACACTATTACACTATCATTAATATCATTATTATCTTAAAATATTTTGCATTGTTAAGATGTCTATGAGATTCAATTTCTTGAAAGAAGTCTATGAAAGCAGTTTAATTGATCTCTCCTTTGCACACTATGTTTTTATTCCTATCTATATGAGTGCTTTAATTGAAGTTAATGTAAGGGAAGAGTTTAAGTACAGGACCTTAAATAATTCTAATTATAATCATAAACTAGACCACGGAAAGACAAATTATTCTCACATCCTCAGCTAATATTCTCTGTGTGCTCAGTCATTTTCCACACGGTAGTGCAAAGCCCTAAGTTTGACATAGAGCTAAAGTATTTTCTTTTCAAAGAAAGTAACAATACAATATCTCTAACTCTTTTATAAAGATGTTTACTTTAGAAGTGTTTTCCTTCTTTAGAGTTTTATGGAGACTCAAAGCCAGGGAAGTCATGAATCCCTCCCCCCCCCATTCTATTCTCTGCATCTTCTGTCTTCTTCACAAATACCATTTCTGTGAGAGGAAAAGCCCAAGGACGCCTAAATGCTACCCTGGATTCCGTAAGCACTGGCCTTTGGTGTGTCCCTTTGGTATAATAAGACTCTTTAGGGGAGAAACTGTGCTGACTGAACTTGCTTTGCACAGTGAGGAACCGGCAACAGAGCCCAGAAAGATATTTAATCAATACTGACTAAGGATGATAATTTGAGAGGTGAAGGAAAATCTATGTGCATTTCTTTGGAAAAGCCTGAACTATCAGAAACAAGATATAAATTTAAAGCTTAATCTGTTGTAACCAACCAATTTATAGGAAAATATTTTTAAATGAACTCCATGATCATGTCAGCGTATCTTTGAGTACCACAGTGAGATGGGGAGTGTGCTTGTTATTTGAAATAGAAATGTCATTAAGGCACCTATTCTGTACCAGAACAACACTGGGACTGTACTACGGTGATTTTTTTCCTATGATATTTATATTTAAACATAGTCAAGAAGAATAAACGTGATTGAAGCTTAAATGTATGAATAAAATTTTAGACCCAAATAATACATAAATCAGGTTTGGGCAATTACAATAATCTATTCATCTGACATAAAAAAGGGATGCGTCCAGAAGAAAATATGGGGTCATCGGAAAAATCATGATACAATTTTGCGCAGGAAAAAATAAAAATATGTCATGAGTTTACCAATGACCCAGTGCATTTTTTCAATTTATGATGATCTCTGTAGTGCCTTTGAAGTCAAAGACAAACATATTAATAAAAATAACAAATATTTATCAATATGCATGTCAAGGAATTAACAAAAAATATGTTTTGCATAAGAAGAACAATAATCTATTAATTAATGGGAATGGGACTTCAATAGATTGGGCATGAGCCATTCAGACTTTATCAGTTTTCCTCCACTGTGCTCCATGACTATTCCTCCTGGAGAAGCCTGATCTGCATTTCTTAATATGAAGGTATCTGTAGGATAGAACTCTGCAAGACCCACACTGATCTTTTATCTTCTTAGACAGGAAAACAATTTTTGGTGCCTCTCTTAGCAACATTTTGGTAAGGTTAGGGGTATAAAGTCATATGAATTTTTCTCAAAGATGAGATCCATGGCCCATGTCCTCATAGTCCATCCATACTTTGTTACATAAGGTTTACTTTCTCTACCCATTAAGCTGATTGCTTGCTTATTCTTGAGGAAAACAAATCAAAAAAAGAACAAAGACTTTCCTTTTCTTCTCTGACTCTGTCAATCTCTCTCATATATATATATACGTGTATATATATACACACACACTATATATACATAAATACATGCATATATATTCATATTGACACACCTATAATACATATATGAATTTAATAGTATATTAATAATTTTATGTGGATTATTTCCATAAATTTTCATACTAATAGTATAAACTTAGATAAAGTTTCCGTTTTAAAAACTGAAAATTGCAAAATAACATTAGTGACATGAAATATTCTTTATATATATATATATATGTATAATATTCTTTTTTTAAAATATATTCTTTCTTTTTGAGAGAGAGATTTTTGCTACAGGGCCCATATGCTCACCAGAGACAGAGAGAGACAGAAAGTGAGAACTCACCACCCCCGGAGAAAGGCCATGCTGCAATCCCTTCGTCTCCATTCTCCTCTCAGTATTTTGGGCATGTATGCACACATGCCCGGTGTGAATTTTAAGCACCTGGGTCAGGACTCAAACCTTGGTCGACTACATGGGAGTCCAGTAATGAAACTATTCCACCATCTGCTGGTCCCAAAAGTCCATTTTTTAAACATGTAAAATGAGTCTGTATATGGTCAGTCCAGAGCTAGTTTGTGGTTGCACAGTGATACCAGGGACTAAGGCTGTGCCATCTCTCTACCCCACTATCCTAGTGCATCATTTCTATTTCCACAGACTCCCTGGTTCCAGATGGTTGCTGGAAATCCATCATTAATTCCAATTCTTTCTTGGGCAGAACAGATGAGGAGAACAGGCAGAGGGGCAAAGAAGTCTCCTCTTCTCCTCCTACTTGATCAGAACCTTTTAGTCTTCAATCTGTACAGAAATCTCATGCAATCGCTCTGCTTATATCATATTAGAACAGAATCTCTTGGGTACACTGGGAGAACTGTCACATATCTGATAATTACAGTTTTGTTCCTAAACAGAAAGGAGACAATGGAAGCCTTGGAGATAAACAATTAGCCCAGTCTGGCCCCAAAACTTGAGGTCTTACCCAAATATTTAAGAAGAGGAAACTGAGGGACCAGCAGATGGAGTAATAGTTACATGGCTGGACTCCCACGCAGTCAACTACCTGTGATTTGAGTCCCCGCTGTGTGGCTTAAAACTCATGCTGGGCAAGTGCACATGCATGCTCAAGATCCCAAGGAAAATGGAGAAGGGATTGGCATAGCCATCCCCCCTGGGGGGGGTGATTCCTTGCTTTTTGTCTCTCTGTCTCTCCAGCGAGAGTATGTGTCCTAAAGTAAAATTGCTCTCTAAAAAAAAGAAGAGGAAACAGATTAAACTTTTTTAGGGGGCTGGGTGGGTGGTATGGTTGTCATAGGGTGCATGTGCTGACTGGAGACAGATAAAAGTGAGAAATTACCCCTTGGGAGGATGACTATCCTTCTTCTCCATTCTCTTGTCAGAATTTTGGGCACACACCCACACATGCCCAGAGTGTTTTCAAGCTGCCGTTCAGGACTTAAGCGGCACTTGGCCATGTGGGAGTCCAACATCTTAAATACCACACTACCTGCTGGCCTGAAATTAAACTTTTGAATGTACTAGCTTTTTAGAAAATGTTTTTAATTTTGCCCATTCATTCATTCTTTCAGGCAACCAATAAAAATATGGATATTTTTTTCTCTATGTTTTATACTGCTTGTGGTGTACAGAATGCAATGTCTTAGGACATTGCAAACGTAGCATTTACTCTCACACTGCTTTCAGGGCTGAGAAAGAATCAGGAAATAAAAAACGTAATGAGATATGTTCTATAGATGAATAGGGGACTACAGTAACAAGTAGACAAGACCTATTCAGTTTAGAGTCCATGTACTAGGAAACGCTGACTAATTAACAGTTAAGGGCCAGATCCTGTGGTGCAGTTGCTTGTCTACTGAACTGCACATTTGGAAGCCACATGGCAGACCACAGATTCAGATCCCCAGCCCAGCTGACCTGTAACACATTGGAAGAGCTCATGGGAACCTAAGATCCTGATAAGCTGGAGCACTGGGAGAAGAAGTATGGTATAACTAGACCCAGTTAAGCTTGTTTTTCCTCTTTTACTCACTCTCAAGCTCATGTGTGCATGTATGTATGCCGAATCATAAATAAAAATCTTAAACAGTGAGTTAAGGTTATTAGGAGCTGGTCAAGTGAAATCTGAAAATGCAAGAGCGAGCACAGGAACAACTCATAGGACAACTCAAGACCACAGAGAATATGGCACTTGAGGTCTTTTACTTCAGTGTGACTGCTGCCATAGGAATATATCAAAGAGATATAAAAATTATTTAGTGATCCACGTCCAAACTCTTTTTCAGAATAATAGCAATTTATACAAATATAAGAATGACTAGGTAACCTATATCTAGGGTTCCAGGAACAAGGAAGGGCAGAACTTGTTCAATAAGCAAAAACCCATATGTTATTCCACAAGGTCTCTTCTGAGGAAGATAGTCATATTTTAGAAAACAGCATAGAAAAAGTTGAAATTTTGTGTCTTGGAAAATTCCATGTCATATTTTTGTATTTATTGAAGAGCTTTACTTCACATGATATGTGTACTATTGGAAATCATACATAGGATTTACTGTCACTTCTAAATTCAATTTAGATAGTTTCTAAAATAATTTCCATATCTTTAATGAGTTTTGTAAATCACCTCTGAGAACACACAGACTAATATTCTTTGTGAAGCTACTGGAAGAATGATACTCATAAAAGGGAGCTATGCTAATGAGTGAATTGTATTGGAATATTCTTTTCACTGTATGTTTTTCATTATTTTAATCAAGCAAGTGACAAAGAGAATCTCCATATTTATTGTGTGACAACAACAACAACACCTGCAGAAAAATGAGGACTGGTGACAGTTAACAAATGTAAAGCACTGAGTATGTTAAAATGAGCCATATTTTATCAAGACTGAAAATAATTCCTTGATACCATAAGAGGAAGGGTTTATATTATCATTCATAGCAGTTAAGCATATAATTATAACAGACCCTGAAATTCAGTCAACATAATCATATGTACCTTAGTGGTCTGGGGTTAAAAAAATAAGAGGGAAAATCTATGATTATATTAGAAAATATTTTTGTTCAGAGAGAATTATTAATCAGAAAAAAATGTGCTCGACTGAAAGAAAAAATGTTCTTACTAAAGTGGAATAATTTTCCTATTAATTATGCCCATTGAGACTTCTTCAGTGACATGAAAATGTACATGCTTATATGTTAGATAATTATAATGTCCCTAAGAATGAGATATTAGGAGCCTCATTCAATATCTGATCTGGTATTAAGGCATCACAAGTATTTTGAAGAAGATTCCTTACTTTATCTTTAAGAAATGTTAAAAGAGATACAGATTAAAGAAGAAGTTAATGATCTCAGAAAAATAAACTTCTAAAGTATGAATGGTCCTTAATTATTTTGACATAAGAAAGGTACTTAAGTTTAGATTTGTTCATTCTGCTCACTAAACAATATCAAACCAAACCGGATAACAGTAACTCTCGGTCCCCTCTTGGGTAACTTTTGCAGTCCTGAAGAAAAATATAAAGCACCCCTGCCATTTCCGATTATTTAGTAATTTTCTTACTTTCTTTCAAATAGTCAATAGTTAAATTAAGTTGGGAATCTGAAAAGTTCTTAGCCTTATTCAGTACTAAGACACTATCAGAAAGTGTTAGCATTAAAGTGAACTGGAAAACTAGACTTTCACAACTTCAAAAGTATCATTGAAATGTTGATACAAAGAAAGTTGGTGAGTGAGTTATTTTAAAACATAAAACCTGGAAATATGCAAGCTCTTAAAAAGCTTTCTATCTTCTTTGCAATCCCTTATCTGGTATCCCAATTGGGGAGACAGTTTGCTATGTTTACATACACTTAGAAATTTGGATCACGTATCAAAATAGTTGTTTAGAACACTTTTTAAAGATATACTCCTGAATAAATATATTTAATTTTTGATTCATCTACATTATTAATACTATGTTTTTTACTTTCTAACTGTATACTTTAGTTGTGGTTCCTAGACAAATGTGCATAGTAAATAGAGAGATGTATGATATGGTACAGGAAGGGAAAAATAGAATTAGTATGTTTAAAAATATTCTAGAGGACCACAGAAGAAAAATAGTTCTCTGAATCTGTATACTAAGGGAAAACTCCTAGGAAACCATTACCTATCTTCTTCTCTCGACACACATAAATATTTATATATGCACTAATCTTTTTATCAAAAAAAAGTTAACAGAGGCTGGCCCCATAGCATAGTAGTTAAATACTATGCATACAGAGCCAGATACCACATGGCAACCAGGGTTGGAATCCTAGCCCCAGTATCCTGAAAAACATGCTGGGACTTGCATGAATGTGTATATGCCCAAAATTGTGATGGAAAGGAGAAAGGGAGGAAACAGGATTGTGGTGTGACCACAACCATTGGGAGTTCTTCTCTCACTCCCTCTCTCTGGTGAGCACACAGGCCTTCTGCCAATTTAAAAAAAGTTGTTGATTGACTTGACTACACCACTCACTCCCTCTCTCTCTGGTGAGCACACAGGCCTTCTTCTGCCAATTAAAAAAAAGTTGTTGATTGACTTGACTACACCAAGTCCTCTCCTAATGCTGAGTATACAGTACAAAGACATGAGGAAATCTCTGAAAGAGAGACATTTTGGAGTAAATTTAATCCATATGTATCTTTGTCCATAAGACAATTACCTGTCTTTTTTATCAAACACCTTCTAATATCTTAGTAGATTCACAGTGGAGAAATGATTGATACTAAGCCAAAGTGTAAGTGGAAATATCAGGATGATCCCTTGGAGTTTGGTGACATAAATCAACATCTACCAGAGAATAGGGTATTTTATTACAGAAAATTTAAGGCACTGAAGGTTAAATATTCAATACACTTGATCTTCTGTTCCAGGTTCTTAGTGTTCATAGTAGCCATTCATTACACACAAAATTAGATTAACATACAAAATTACATTAAAACCAATGTGTTTGTTTGGAACTTTATAAGCAAATCAGCTTTAAGGAAAGGTTTAAGATCCATCTATAATTAGATAAACATAAAGTTAATTTCTTTCTTTTTTTGTTTTAAACAGGGTCTTGCCATGTGGCTGTCCTCCCACCCCAGTCTCCTAGCTGGGACTACAGGTGTACTTCACTACACTCAGCCTCCTTTTTCTTTATTTTGATTTTGCTATATGGTGCATGCATATGCTAGACACACACACACACAGAGAAATCACCCCTGGGGGGATGACTACCACTCCACAATCCCTTTTCCTCCAGTCTCCTCATGGGATTTTTGGCATGCATGCACACACACCCTGGCATGATTTTCAAGCTGCTGGGTCCAGGACTTGAACCCAGCAGTCAGTCATGTGAACTCTAGTGCCATAACCTCCACACCACCTGCTGACCCCAACTGGGAATATATTTGACTCCCCTTGAAAGGTTTAGTTCTTTCATGGACTTAATAGAAATCTCCTTTCCTGGACTTGGATTACATTAGAGTCCTAGCAGAAAATGTATTATCCTGGAACATAACAACTAATGCTTTTAGAAACATTAACACTGGATTACAACTCAAGTATTTATGAAGTCTACATATTGGCTCCTATGTCTTGAAATGAAATGTCAGCTATCTTTTAAAATATAAATAGGTATCTGAGTTTCTGGTATTTGTTTATTGTAAGTGTGAACAACATTGACATTTTTAAAGAATAAGAGCAGCACCTGTCTTTGATGTTCCTTCTTTTTTTTTAATAGAGTTTTTTGTTCATTTGTTTTTTATTGTTTTCATTTGTTTGTTTGTTTGTTTTGCTATAAGGTACATGTGCCCACCAGAGAAACAAAGAAAGAGATACAGAAAGTGAGAAATCATCCCCAGAGGGTAATGATGACACCACAACCCTTCTCCTCCATTCTTCTCTTGGGATTTTGGGCACACACACACATGCGCCCAATGTGAGTTTCGAACTCCTGGGTCAGGGACTTGAACCATGGTCGACCATGTGGAAGTACAGCAATGTAACCATTATGCTATCTGCTGGACCCTGTCTTCGGCTTTCTCTAGACAGCTGAGAAGATGAAGGAACTAAATGTTCACACAGTTTTTAATACTGAATTTTAAAAGTAAATTCTTACTGCTTATAAATCTTTTAAATCATAGAGTTACTCTATACTGTTCCTTGCAAGTGCTATGATAATTGTTTGGAAAAAAATAAAAGTTCATTCTCAAGGGCAAATTTATTAAGACAAATGATATAAAAGCCAGAATTGAGGGTTGTGAGGCAAATGGCCTGGGCTGAGGAAGGAGAGCAGGACATATAAGAGAACTTCAGAACTAGTTGAGTCTGTGACTGTGAATGACAGAACAGAACACGGATATGAGTCTCAATGGACATAAATAATGTTGGCTCAGACTGAGTGGTGCCTGGAGTATTATTAATTTTATAATCCATGATACTACTGGAATTCTGGGACTGGCAGTCATTGTTGGAGAGGTTCAACCTTCAAACACTGAGAAAAAAGTCATGTTGACTTTGACATTTAGATACAGCCACTATTCTTACATTTTTCTTCCAATATAAAATACATAATGGTTGTTTTTTGTATCTGTGAAAAAAATATTGGATCGTCTGAAAACTCATGACTTTTTTAAAAAATGTTTTTCTATGCAAAACTGCACCATGGCTTTTGCAATGACCCAATAAATGTTATTATTTATTTTTTTTCTTTTTCTTTTTACAAAATTAATTATTTTTCATTTCATTTTCTTTTATACATTCAATCACATTATTATTTGTCTTACAAAATGGATATTTCAACAGGTGAATATCTCTCCCCAACACAGTTGACAAAAACCATAAGACATCCTCAACAGACAATACTACACCTCCCTGTGACATCAATACTTTGCCTCCCTATTTTTCCTCGTGTGCATGCTAGCTATAAACTCCATTATTTTTCTCTCTTGTTCAAGAAAGCATTACGGGAATGTAGGTGTAGGAGAGTAGCATTAGAGGTTTTGCTTGCTTTTGTACTAATATACTACAAAAATAAATGATCTTCTAACAAATATTCAAACACCAGTACTGTTACCATTAATAGTCACACTTCTCAAGATTCATGTCATTGGGACCAACAGATGATGTAAAGTCATTACATCACTGAACTCCCACAATCATTACATCACTGGACTCCCACATAGTCAACTGTAGTTCGAGTCCTGGACCCAGCAGCTTAAAACTCATGCTGGGTGTATGTGCATGCATGCCCCACATCCTGAGAGGAGGGTGGAGAAGGAATTGCAGTGGGGCCATCCCCCTGGAGGGGTGATTTCTTGCTTTCTGTCTCTCTGTGTCTCTGTGTTGCTTAGGTGAGTGCATGAGCCTATAGCAAACAAACAAAAACAGCAGGTCCAGCATGCAGCAGGATCTACAAAGTACATGTAGAAAATAACACCTAGAATTTCAAAGTGGACAGAACCAGATAAAATCCCTATGGCAGTCAATTTTTTTGAAAGAGGAAGAAGTATGCTTTTTTTTTTCTTCCCTGAGACATTTAGAAAGGTAATTACAAAATAGTTTAAAATTTAGACCGTGGCGTGGTTCCGTCACTTATTCACTAGGAGTGCTTGAACAAATGATTTAACTTCTGTGAATCTCACTCCCCGGGCTGCTTTAAATTCTAACATTTATGTAAAGCACTTAACCCAATGCTAGATACATAGAGATAATTTGATAAATGATAGCTATGACACATTTATAATAAAAGTCACTAATAACTCAGGAAATAGAGCTCAGAATTTTTTTCTTTTTTGACATAAGGCCCATGCACTTGCCAGAAAAAGAGAGACAGAGAGAGAAAAAGAGAAGAAATCACATCCCAATAGGGCATGGTGTGGTCATACACGATCCCGTCTCCATTTCTCCGGCCTATAAGGATGTGGGGTATGTACATGTGCCAAGCATGTTTTTCAAGTCGCCAGTGTGAGATTCAACTGAAGTTGGCCATGTGGGAGCCAGTTCCATTAACTGCTAGGCTACACAGCCAGCCCAGGGAGAATAGGATTTCTGTCTCCTACAGCCAACTCTATTTTTCAATCTACTTCCAAATCTTCATTGAACCATTATTTATTGACCTTTTATATAATGTATGTGTTAATTTCACATTATTCTAATATTATATCATGCCATTATGCTGTCTGAATAGCAGTTTTCCCTATGCTCTTTTAATTTTTGTCAGCACTAGTGTACAACGTTGCATGATACTTCCACCAGCTTATTTTTCCAGTAATATTCATTCTATTATAATTTTTGAACATTCCAATTCATCAGTGTTAAAGGTAATTTCCTCCTCTCATAAAATATTAACATTCTTTTTTGTGTGACTAAGAATTGTCTTCAAGCAACTTCTTCCTGTCATTAATTAATATAATGAGTAGTGTAATATTAAATGTGTAATTCTCTGACAAGCATTCAAGTGTTTGCGGAGAAGTCCCTTTCTACCAAAAACATCTGGAAAATAATATGGTAAATTAAAAAGCTGATACTTTAATATACTACAGGGTAATCCCCAAGTCTAGGTAGGCAAAGGGCCAAATTGGCAAAGCGTTTGCTTCTGGCATGGCGCCACAGCTTCTTCATTTTTCTTTTCTTGATGTGCTATAGAAGGATTTGCTCAGTCCTTCGCTATTTTCATTGCGTTACTTATCACACAACAAAATGACAACAAACACATTCCACCACTGGTTAGCTTTCTGCTTGCAACAGTGTCTCACACAGACACAGCCATCATAAATATTTTAGGTACTCCAGTAGACTTGGGAACAGCCGTAGTTAGTAAAAATAGTTGCGCGACTCCTGCCCCAGCAATAAAAGTAAATTGCTCCTTCTCATTGGTTTTATGTCCTCTGCTAGACGCATTTTAATGGGCATTCAGGTCCTTTTCTTAAGAGGCTGTAGTTCTTTCCTTACTTTCCCCTGTCTCTCCACGTTATGTTTTTCAGAGTGTTAAATAGTATATTAAGAGTTTGAAGCTTTAAAAGTCAGTCATCCAATACTTTGTGAAATGAGTCACTTGATTTGTCTAGGACTTTACTGTTCTGATTACAACCGCTCACAGTCATATGATGTTTTACAGTTTGTAAAAGACTGTCATTGAAGAATTCTTTGTTCCTATCAAAAATAATTTCCTTTTCATCAAAATGCCCACAGTATTTCTCTCTCTTATGGTGTGAACCATTTCCTACTATGTAATTTTATTAGTTATCTGCCTATATTTTGCCCATACTAGATTAGAACCTCCTTAATAATATCTGATTAATTTGTCTCAGGAGCTTCCAAAGTACCTATACTGTGCCTTGAGTACAGATAGTGCACGTTAGGTATTTGGGAATAAATGTATTAATTTATTCTTATCTTCCCCAGCTGTGATCCAAGCAGGAGGAAGAGTCTGACACACCAGAATCGGCTTCCTATAGTGTAATTACACATGCTCTTAATCACTACATTTAGTAGAAGGTGGAAATTCTCCGTAGTGTGAATCTGCCTAGGAAGGTAGTAATTACAACTATATTCTTTGCCACAGTATTTCCAGCAGCGACACAAGATAAGGGATGAAGAAGATGATCAGTACTTTTTGGTCTTTGTTATTTTTTAATATATTTTATTTATCATATTCTTTGAGAATAGAAAGAAATATTAGGTCATCGGAAAGTCATGCTATATTTTTGTTTTTCTATGCAAAAATGCAGCACAACTTTCCCAATAACCTGATATTTAGCTAGTGCAGTTACCAAGGTCATCTGAAACTCAGTTCAGCATAAGGATGAAGTGTACCTTTCTGCATTTAGGTATGTACATTACCCAAATCTACAAATCAGCCATCCTGCCACAACAGGCAGCTCCCTGGATTCCTGCTCCTAGAGTTCAAATTACTTTTTACTATTCTCTTAATCACTCACTATCAGACATTCACTTATTTTCTCTAACTCTTGCTGTATTAACTGTTTTGTATGTATGCCTAGTTCAATTTCTTTTTTTAAATAATTATTTAAATTTATTTATTTATTATTATTATTTTCCAGTTTGATCAGAGAGAGAAAGAAAGAAAGAGAGGGAAAGTGAGAAAGCAAGCTACCATGTCTAGGACTTGAACCATGGTCAGCCATGGGAAGTCCAGTGCCTTTTACCACCATGCCACCTGCCAGCCCTGCCTAATTCCATTTCAATGTTAATATCATTATAAAGTTTGCATTCTTTTAGAGTCTCATTTTTCAGCTTAGGACACTGAGAGTTAAAGTCACTTTCCTAAGGCCAGAGATGTAGGAAGCAATGTGGCTAGGAATTCCCTCTAAACAGTCTGACTGCAAGGCCTTGTCCATTGCATGGAGAGTTGAAACTCAATGCCTTAGCTTAAACCATTAGCTTCTTCCACAAATTCACTCTTCCATCAGCACTACCCATCAGGGTTGAGCTGTCATTTTTTGGTCAATGGATCATCTAAACTGAATTCATTCTTGTCAAAGTCAATCATGACCATCCTTTTTTTAACCTTCCATATATTGTTGCCAAGGACTCTCAAATTCTCAGTAGCTCTTAATATATCCTCCTCATTCTTGTCTTTTTCTGAATGGAGGCCAAGGAGCCAGGATTTTGTACTCCAAACTGACCAGTCGATGGATGTGGTGTAACTCTGAAGATGGTGGAATCTTGGCCTTGAGCTATGTTATCAATAGTCAACACTCCAAGTAAATAAATACATGAATGCCTGAGTCTGAAAGGCGAGTCTAGGAGCAATACCACAAGGTCCATCTCAGCCTGTAAAGCCACTTTATAATTTTCTTTACTCTAAACAAATCCTAGGGACCAGAAGATGACATAACGGTTATGCCACTGGATTCCCTCATAGTCGACTGCCATTTAAATCCTGGACCTGGTGGCTTAAAACTCAGGCTGGATGCATATGCGTTTGTGCCCAAACTCATGAGAGGAGAATGAAAGAGAAGGAACTGCAGCAAGGCCATCTCCCATGGGGGGTAATTTCTCACTTTCTGTCTTTCTATCTCTCTGGAGAGTGCATGTGCCATCTAGCAAAAATCTCTCAACAGACAAACAAACAAGCAAATCCTATTTATCCTTCAAAATGCAAAACAAACAGCATTATTCTTGTGAATCCTTCTGTGATCACACATCTATAGTTATTCTCACCATCATTGTTCCATTACATTACACTGTATGTCTCTAAAATAGTATTTATCCCAAGTGGCCAAGGGCTTTATGAAGATAGGCTCTAGGCTCTGTATCTTATTTGTCATTTTCTTTCCAGTTACCCAGTATAGCAATAGGCTGTAGTAAGGAATCAACATTGAAATAAAGACCCACTGAACCAGCAGCATGAGTATTCCCTTCTGAATGTATTTCTCCTTTCTATGTTAGTAACATAGTAAAGGTAAGTCACTTCGATGTATAACAAGAAAAGATCTGCTGAATTTTTACTCTGAGGTTCCTCCCTCAAATATTTTTTTTGAGGAAGGAATTACCTTGTTTATACTTAGAGGAAGAAATGAAGTAAAATAAGAGAGAGAATTTCAGTACGAATGGCACAGGACTCAAAATTAGGAAAGCCAAGTTCCATTCCTACATGGTCATGTACTAGCTGGGAAGTCTTAAAAGCTCTAGTTTTCTATATAATTTTCTAGAAATATAAGGGTGTATAATTTTATCACAGAATGAACTAAAAAGATACTTGTAGAATTTCTAATCCTTGTTCTGTTATGTTGTGGGAAAGTCGTGACATATTTGTCTATGTTTTTCTATGCAAAAATGCATCATGACTTTCCTGACAACCCAATATATCACCAGAATGGAATGAGAAGTGTTTAATTTCCTATCTTGAGTGAAACGATTTAGATAAAAATGGTAAACACAAGCTCCGAAGCATTGGTTTCTCTTAAGAATGCAGGCGATCCATAATATCCCAGAAATATCTGTGGTTGAATTTGACTTCCATGAACCAAATGATAGGGGCTGGCATAAGCAAATGTAAATCTTGAGGGATCAGGATATCGTACTTGTTATCTGGACTACACTGTGTCTAGAAGGAAAAGATAATGCTACAAGGATTATCTTGAAATACGATTATAGAATTCTCTGATGCAGGGAAGGGAGTTATTATATTTAATTTTTTCCTTTATTGTCTCCAAAAAGAATAATGGGGAAAAAAGATTTTTACAAGGATTACAAGGAGGCCAACTTCAGTCATTAAAATAATAACTGTTTTGGACAATTATTCCTATAAAAATTTATTAGGAGATTGGTGACCATCTGTTCCATAACTTGGTTAAACAGAACAAAATGACCACTAGTTGGCATTACTGCAGAGGAGATTTAAGAGGGAGAGAAGATAAAAGTGGCTGATCTTTGAAGCTCTCCTTAAGAAAGAAAGAAAAGAAAAAGGAAACAAAAGAAACAAAGCAAAACAAAAAGCATTAGAAAAAAGAACAAACTGAGATATTTGGTAACAACTGGTTTCAACTTGAATGTAATTTTTAAGACAAATTAAATTTGAAAGGGGGAGGAAGGCAAGCATCTTAACTTCAGGAGATTCTGAAAATAATGGACATTGAACAGAAATGTTGTAGGAATGGGGATAAGTTATATTTGAAGCAGGGACATGCTTTGCTGCCTAACTGTGCCCTGAAGGCTGACTTTATGGTATTACTATGAGCTTGAAGCTAATAAGGCAGAAATGTACAACAGAGAGATGTGGGAAATAAAAGTAGAAGTGGTCATATGGCTCTTTAGCATGTGGGCGATGAGACAATCACCACCAGCCTTCTGAGAAGGTACGCAAAAGTTTACAAATTTACTTTCACTGTACAGTTATTTATTGGAACCAACTCAGTTTGTGGTCTTGAGACTGATATAGGGAAGTAGATATAGAGAGACTTTCAGAGTTTACTGAATGTAGCCTATTAAGCACATAGTCATACTGTTGTTTGGTAATAACAAATAGAGTTGATGCTTTATCGTGGATATATTAGAAAGAAACACTTTCTGTTCTTCCTACTAACTTACAACTTGACTCTTGTTAAACAGTCTCCTGAAATCCTCTTTTGAAGAAGTCAGAATAAAATAAAATATTTTTAAGTCCTCTTATTTTCATGTCGCTTGTGACTGAATTTAAATGGCTTTTCTACCGTAAGAGGTTTTATTCTAGTCTTTCTGTCTTTTCCTTGGGTTCTCTTCTACTTTTTTTTTTCTTTTTGGAAAGTAATCATAAACAACCTCTTTCATCTTTCCAGATTTCCATATTCTCTTACTTGCTCAGAGTGAGCAACTTATTTAAACACCCCATTCTGCCTTCTTCCACTTCTTAGACTTATGAAAGCTTTCTAATTAATCAAAATAAAATAAAAACTCACTCTTAAGGAGAACTTCTATGGTCCTTAGACTATGTCTTGCTCCCTTTTCTAATCTGCCAACAATGCCCATCCTTCACTGCAACTATCTGTTAAAAACTTGTCTTTTGAACTAGGGTGTCAATGAAGTCAGGGCAGGTACTACCACCTGCTCACTCACTATGTCTTCACTGTCTCTGGGTATCACATACAAGAACTCAGTATTTATGGAGGAGATGATAAAGTTATTTAAGAAATAGATAGATGGATGGATTGATACATGAGCTAGTAAGTGAAACGGTTCCCATGCACTAGCAGCATTCTAGATGACATAGAAGTAGCATAGAGAAGTGAATGGTACATAACCCCTTACCTTAGGATGCTCAAAATCAGTGTCATGAGATGCATGTGCAAGTGACAAAGTCAGAGGAATAAAATACACTCAGTCTCAAGATGTATAAGAAAAATGCTGTTTGAGATGCAAAGGAAAACATAGGAGTAGCTGGGAGCATTAGATGAAGCATCCCAAAGGGAATGGATCTGACTTCAGTCTTGAAGAACATTATGAAGGCACTGAAAGTGCCAACCCAAACTGTAAAAGCAGCACCCACAAAGGATCAGAACTGTGATCAAATGTAACATGATCAGGACTGTGTAGTCTAGGCCTGGTTGGAGGAGATTCTTACTATGTGATTCAGTCAGGAAAAAACAAGGACACAAGGAAGAACCTGGATGATTTTCGCTATTGGACTATAAAATTTCATATTTATTCTATTCTCACTAAGGTGTCATAGAACATTTTTTCAAAACCATAGGAATCAGGGTGTTTTGTTTTGTTTTTTGTTTTTAAGAAGTTTTTGTCTTAGGGCATGTGTGCTCCCCAGAGAGAAAGAGAAAGACAGAAGAAGTGAGAGAGAGTGAGAAATCAGCCCTCAAGGGGATGGCCATGCTACATTCCCTTCTCCTCCATTCTCCTCTCCAGATATGGGGTACATGCACACACATGCCCAGTGAGATTTTCAAGCCTCCAGGACTTGAACCATGGTCGGTCATGTGGGAGTCCAATGACATAACCGCTATGACCATCTGTTGTTCCAATATGAAGAGTTTCTTATAGAGACTGAATGTATCCAGGGAAAATAAGAAACTAGATGAATAACAATAATAAGAGATGATTATAAATTTAATGCCATGTATAAAAAACTATCAATATAAAGTTTATGTGGCATATTTGTAACATGTGCATTTATTTAGATGTAATACTGATAAGCCTTAAGAGAAAACACCACGTGGTATTTATTAAAATCCTTCAACCAAATTTGAAAGCAGGTATTCAAGAACAGATTAGGGCAACTGAGCTCATTATAGGTGTTCATCTGTTAATTAGATCAATATTAAGTTTATACATGTATGT
>NW_006199361.1:342355-356052 GCF_000334495.1 Tupaia belangeri chinensis
TATGTATATATATATATCTATGACATATATATATATATATATATATATATATATATATACTTTTATTATATCAAAATTTGCCTTTAATATTACCAAGACTTGTTTTGAGATCAACAGCGCATAAACTGAAATGACATGTTACATTTATAGCTTGAAAATTTGTATGACATATATATTGATTTGGTAACTTATTTATTTAGGTTTTGATTGTGTATGTTTTTCAGGTTATTGTGCGGGTGGAGGGAAACTAAAGAGAATGTGATTGAAATGGCTGTGTTTATTTTGAGGCCCTTGGATGTGTTTGTTTGTTTCACCCTGATTAAGCTGCAGTTTGTGTTAACCTTGGTGAATACATATCTTTTTCCTGATTTAATTGCAATTGCCTGGAGCTTCAATCTGCATCTAGTGCTGTGACAGCTTATAAAACAACAACAAAACAAACTAAAACCAAAATCAGTTAGGGAGGAGAGAAACGAAAGTGAGAAGTAGGGATTTTCCATTGTGGCTATCTTAAATGTTTTGCTGAGATAAATATTTCCCTTTCCAGAAGCTATTTTTGGCCATCTTTCCTCTAATCATTTTGATTTTTATCGATAGAACAAGGTATGAAATGGAAGAATAGCTTAATATGCACATAGAAACATAAAAGAAAACAACAAAAGATGTTTCCTTTAGGCTTTAAGATAGATGTCTCAAAGAGATTTTTGTTATAGGGTGCATGTGCTCACTGGAAAGACATAGAGAGACAGAGAGACAGAAAGTGAGAAATCACTCCCAGGAGGGATGGCCACACCACAATCCCTTCTTCAGTCTTCTCTTGGGATTTTGGGCACACATGCACACAAGCCTAGCATGAGTTTTGAGCCACTAGGTCCATGGCTTGAACCATGGTCGGCCATGTGGGAGACCAGCAATGTAAACATTACACTACATGCTGGTCCCTAGGCTTTAATATTTTAAAGCTTGATTATCAAAATAGTTATTTAGATTATCAAAATAATTATTTGGGGCTTAATAATCAAAATAATTATGTACAGTCTATAACTGTGCCCTGTAGATACCTGCCCAGAAGGATGGTGCAGGATAAATAGGCAAAGGAGGCATTTTTAACTGCAAAAGAGTCTTGTATGAGTTTGGTGAAAACAACCCTGTCAAGGTGAAAAATAAACCAGAAATATGTGGAGAGAAATCAAAAGGGGAAATTTAGAGATAGACCCCTAGTGGCAATTACAAAGAATGAAAAAGGGTAAATAGGTAAATATTAAACATATAGGTTAAATACCAGAGGGTTTAAATGTAACATAAATTAGATTTAAAGGACTTTGCTCAGAGTGTTGAAGAAGGACTGCAAATTTCAAGGGAGCCAGGAATTTATCCCTAACATAGTGTTCTTCTAGTACATTGGAGATCACCCTACATTGTCACATAGAAGGAGCACCAAACTTATGTTAAAATTTTTGTTATTTCAAATAATAATTTGGTAGCCTTGACCTCCCCCATTCTTTTTTTTTTTTTAAGGTTTTAGCCATAAGGCATGCACTCTCCAGAGAGACAGAGAGAGACAGTGAGAGGGAAAGTGAAAATTTTCCCCCTGGGGGGATGATCACACTGCAATCCCTTCTTCTCCCTTCTCCTCCTGGTATTTTGGGCATGCATACATACATACCCAGGATGATTTTTAAGCTGCCAGGTCTGGAATCTGAACCATAGTCAGCCATGTGAGAGTCCAGTACTTTAACCACCATGCCACCTGCTGGACTCTGTCCTCCACCTTTTTCTTTTAAAAGAAGAATTATTTCATTTAATTTTATTCATCATTACTATTATTATTATTTTAAGTTTGATCAGATAAAGAGAGAAAGCAACACTCCAGGTCAGGGACTCAAACTACAGTCTACCATGTGGGAATTCAGTGCCTTAACCACCATGTCACTTAGTCACCCCAGATAGTGCCTTTTAAATTCATTTGTAACACCTCAAAATAAATGTGTCAATAGTTAACCAACTCCTTTTCTAGATCTATGAAGCCTTCTAATAGCAGCTTTAGAACCTAGGAGAACAGTCCCATCCTCACTTTTTGGTCCTGTTATTATTTTTGCTTACCATATCGCCCTCTTCTATCAGACTGGTTGGATTTCAGTAGGAGTTATTTATTAAACAGAATGGAATCAAAGATTAAAATTATACTCCACCAAAAAAAGTATAAATTTTCTAATTCTTTTGCTTTAGTTGTAAATTTCTTTCATCTACAGAATTTCTTGTGTAGGACTTAAGATTCTTTGCTTAGAATTATTCATTTTAGTTTGTTTACCTATATGACAGATGCTCTCAAAAATTTCTTACGATGAATAATATTTTGCTGTGCTTCTTTTAGTTGCGTGTTTCTGTGAGAAAAATCACATTCTCTCTCTTGAAGGTTTCGGAATCTGATCTTCACCTGAGTTAGTAACAGCTACCTCATAAGTAATTGAGAAGGAAAATGAAGCTCTGGATGTAAAGCTTCTAATAGAGTTTCTGGGATACATCAGGCACTAGATAAATGCTGTGGGGTGTGAACATCACCAAGGCTGCTGATATCACAGAAGCTATGCTTTAAGAAAAAAAGATGCCCATTATAAAAGGAATGGACCAGAGGAATGATATTCGATATAGGAACATTATCATGAGTAAGCAAAACCACAAAAAGCAGTGGGACCTCGAAAGTAGAACCTTTTATTATTATTATTGTAAAACGAAGTCAAGACTTTACAAACTAGAAACACATGACCACTTAGCACAGTAAAATCTGCCTTTGCGTCATTAGTACTCACTGAAGGGACTCCTCACACCATGGTCTAATTATTGCTAACAATAAGATCTGGATCATTTCGAAAATAAATGTAAATTTATCTTTATTTTGTTGAAGAAGACAATGAAGCAGTCATGTTATTTAGAAAGCTTTCTATTTAAAATTGTAAATAGTTTAAGGTTAAAAAGATGCATCTAAGTGGAAATTTCAGAAAACCATGAGACAAAACTCCCTAGATACACAGTAACGCCCTAAGAAAATGACACGTATGAGAAGAGGGAAAAACATGTTTTTGTCATAAGCTAGCAGTCTAGATTTCTACCTGCTTTGCATGATTGCTCAGTATGCAGGTACCAGGTCACAGGTGGAAGACGCTGAAGACCATTATAGGACGTAAATGTTTATAATATATCATAATTACCAACACACCTGTGGTAAATGACTTTGTGAGGTTCTGCAGCGAAGATGGTAAAAACGCTCAATTAGAGAAAGCAAGAAATAAAAGTTTCTTGCATTTTTTAAAAGAAAGAATTATTTAATTTCATTCATTCATTCATTCATTCATTTAATTTGACTAGACACACACACACACACACACACAGAAAGAAAGTCAGAAAGCAAGCCACTAAGTCCAGGACTTAAACCACAGTCAGCCATGTGGAAGAATCCAGCACCTTAACCTGCTGGTAACCTGCTGGTCCCAAAAGTCACTTGTTTTTAAACTTATCATTGGGCGCTGTCCAATTTTCATATTTTGTAATTTTCATATTTTGTAATTTTCATATTTTGTAAGCTAGAGCAGCCATTGCAAGGCCATAAGACAGAAATCTGTCTTTATTGTGTTTTTCTTTTCTTTTTTTTTTTTTTTTGGAGAGGTTTTTGCTATAGGGTGCGTGCGCTCGCCAGAAAGACAGAGAGAGACAGAGAGATAGAAAGCGAGAAATCACCCCCCAGGGGGATGGCCACGCCGCAACCCCTTCTCCTCCATGCTCCTCTCGGGATCTTGGGCATGCACGCACATGTGCATGGCGTGAGTTTAAGCCAGGCCAGTGAGTCTGGAACTTGAACCATAGTCGACTACATGGGAGTTCAGTGACATAGCCATTACGCTAACTGCTGGTCCCGATATTGTGTTCTGTTTCTTAATCCTACCTCACCAATCATCTTCTTAACGCCTAGTATTAGCAGACAGGATACTCGGAAATAGTCTCCTTTATCATAGTGGGTCTTCTTTTCTAAGAAATGTATTGTGTTTAGCTCTTGCTTTTTAAAAAAATCAATTATTTACTTGATAAATAAAAAAACTACACGTCAAAAATTATAATTATCATAAAATCTACATCAATCATTTTGTTAAAGTTTCCCAGTACTAAATCGACTTGTATACAAGCTTATCACTGTATCACAAGTTAGTTAATTTGCTTCCTTAGCTCCACATTTTGCATACAGTTTATCTTACTGGTGTCCTAGAAATATTAGGTTGTCAAGAAAGTCTTGGTGTATTTTCTATGCAAAAATGTGTCACAACTTTCCTGATAACCCAATAAATATGGTCCAACATCTAGCAGATCTGGGTTTGACCCCAATCATACACTTGAAAGATTCTCTGAAGACTAACACTGGAAGTTCGTAATACCTGCTTTAACATCTCTACTTGGATTCTGTAAAATGATTAGAAAACTACATATTCAAACAGCGTTATTATACTCTATTTTCCACCAGCTAACCTCATAACACTTACGATACCAATCAACTGTATGCTAATTGGTAATATTGAAAAACATTCATTGAAGTGGCAGCTATACTATAAGGATTTTATTTTTTTCTTTAGGTTTTTGCTATATGGTGAGTATGCTGACCAGAGAGAAACAGAGAGAGAGTAAGAGGTGAAGTGTGCTGACCAGAGAGAAACAGAGAGAGAGATAGTGAGAGGGAAAGTGAGAAATCACCAAGAGGGGATGGCCACACCACAATCCTTTCTCCATTTTCCTCCTGGGATTTTGGGCATGCACAAAACATCCCCAGCATAAATTTCAAGCCACCAGGTCTGAGACTCGGATGGTGGGTGGCCATGTCGGAGTCTCTGGTACATTAACCACTGTGCCACTTGTTGGCCCCAAGAATCCATAATATCTCCCAGGGTACCACTGGGAATTAGAGAAATCAAAACACTAACAATATGCCTCAGAATATATATTTTTTTCACTTCCTTCCTTCAATGAGCTTTAAAAGGATTATGGTCTCTGAATTGGTTAATAGAAGTTTGGAGACCAATTATGACCCATTGCTTGAAAGCATGCTGACTTTCAGGATAATCATTGTGGCCACTAGCATTGTTCTCATTTCTGTATTTCACTCCAAGTCTCATTTTTCATTTGTTCTGATCCATCCAGTTTTTTTAGATTTCATTCTTATTTTTTGTGTTTATAGATAGTAGTAAATATGAATATTATGTAAATAATCTCCATCTACTAAAAAAAAAGTTTAAAAAGGCTAAGCCCTTACTGTGGTCTATTTCATCTCTTCCTATCAGACAAACACATGGTATAATATGGCTAATCCTCCACCCCATCCCCCCCAAATCATCACACTTTTCATCCTCTGAAGAAATAAGACCAATGATATAACAAAGAAACCATGCCTTGGTTGTGAAAAGTCTCAGAAATAGATGTGAATATCTAAGCTAGATCTGATCTCATTTAATTATTTTCCCCCAGCTTTTAAGTTAACATTTGAAACTGAACTCTTTTATGGGTCAGAGATGCTCACAAAGGAATCAGCAAATGCTGCACAGTCCAGCAAGACTGGATGTTGATATAGTTTTAAGAGAGAGAGGAAAATCTTTACCCCATGAACTCAGTGAGGGAGAAACACAGCCTGAGGCTACATCAACAGGGAATTAATGAGCCACAAGACATAAAGCCTAATAGAGAGCAAAGCATATTAATGAGCTCAAGGCTCATGTTCACCCTCAACCAATTAGTCTGAGAAGACCTACCTTGTATCCTGATCTCTGATTCCTCTTTAATGCATCATTCACACTCCTGCCAGAGGGTCACAGCATTCAGTATTTCAGGTCCCATCACCTAGAGAAATGAAGTCCAGAGTGTTTTGTCTAGCATTCAAGGCCATCTGTAATTAGATCCAGAATTACCTTCATATTTATCAAAGAACTTCTCATATTGCTTTCCAGTCATATATTTTGTCAAAGTATTATCTGAATCAAATATTTGATTACAAGTCTTTTTATACAGAATTTCTCTTTATATAAAAATATCTTTTAAATCATGCTCTCCTGTTTTAATCTCACTCATTCTTCAAGATACAGCTCATATGTAAGCTTCCTTCTGAAGACTACCTACATATTTTGTAGATGCAACTTGCAATACATATGTAGAAAATGGTAACTAATATATTTTTTTTAGATTTTCCTCATAATGGTTCTTCTGCTTGCCTGAGAGAGACAGAAAAAGACAGAGAAATAGAAGGTGAGAAATAACCACTCCCCCCAGCACAAAAAAAAGGATGACCATGCTGCAATCCCATCTTTTCCATTCTCCTTTTAGAATTTTGGGCATATGCTACACAAACCCAGTGTGTGCATGGGGGGCGGGCAGTATACACACTAAATCCAGGACTCAAATTCTCAGTCATGTGTGAGTTCAGCACCTTAACCACGATGCCACTTGCTGGAATCAATGTTAACTATAATTTTAGTGTCCAACACTTTGACATATAATGAAATTATATGAAAAATTAAGTAAGGGTAATGCTAGTATTTAGTTCAATTAGTTGCTTAGAGAATTTAATAAGAAAATATGATTTGTCCTTAGTGCTTTAATTTTAATCTCTTGTTAGGTTTTTATGCTAATGAGTGATGATTCATGAACTTTCAATTTCAGTTCTCTAAGTCTAAGTGTTATCTTCTACAAGTGAGCAAAACTGTACTGACATGATCCTAAGCCACTGCTGCAAACTGTGTTTCTAGGTTGGTTTATTTAATCTCTTATTCTCTTAAAGATTCAACTCATAACAAAGGAAGACACTGGAGCTCTTTGATATAGTATTTCAGAAACAGTTGTGAGACCTATCCAATTCTGAAGATGCAGATACAGATCATCATGGAACGAGACAGAAGAACTAAGTAGTGCAAAAACTTCCAGCGCTTTTACCAAGCCACAGGAAATGGCTAGCACAAGATGGAATTTATCAGATTTGTTTGGAGTTTTGACTTTGCCATATGGGTTCAGACAAAACTGAAATGCAAAACAGAATTCTAAATCATTCAAAGCTGTGAATGAAAATTGCCAAGTTTTATAGTCTCAACTATGAAATGGTGAGACCATGGGAGGGAAGAGAGGTGCACTACAGGGAGATATTATCTCATTCTCTTTAACTCATACTTAATGAGCATTTAGTATAGGTATGTTCCAATGATGAATGGGAAAATAAAGATTTAAATGCACACGTGCACACGCATGTACACACACACACGCACACACACACACACACACACTTTGTGTTTTAGCCATAACAGGAACTAAAACGTAGTGACATGAGTTTCACTCCCTCTGCTCTTTCATCCAATAGTTACTATATCCTGAAAAATTAAATTTTAGATGAACCAACAATCACTTTATTTCTTCCTTATGACAGATAAGTTGATTATAAGATTGAGTATCTTGACACTTGAGTTTTAAGAGGACCCTGGCATGTGATCTATAAAGACAACCATATGGACTCAGCACAAGTGTTCATCAGCTGACGGGTGGATAAATAAATTGTGGTACATACACATAACAGAATATTATGCAGTCACTTAAAAAGAGATAAAAATCCCATTGTTTGAGGCAGGGTGGGCGAGCCTGGTGGAAGACATACTAAATATTATAAAATTGGCGAGATACTGAAAGACACATACCCCATGTTCTCACTCTTTAGTGAAAGGTAAAACATTTGATCACACAGAAGTAGAGAAAGGAGTGGTGGATATCAGAAACTGGGAAGGGGAAGGATGTCGGGGTGGAGAATAAACTACAAGAGTGTAAACACTGGATTGTTGGGAAAGTTATGAAGCATTTTAGCATAGAAAAGCATCAAAAAGTATGGCATGACTTTCCTGACAACCGAATAGATAAGTGGAATTTATTCTATAGTATGATAGCACAATAGAACAGCTATATTTGGTAACAATTCAGTTTATATTTCTTTGTTTATCTTTTCCTTTTCTTTTCTTTTTTTTTTTTTTTAAGAGAGAGATTTTGCTATAGGGTGCATGCGCTCACCAGAGAGACAGAGAAACAGAAAGCGAGAAATCACCACTCAGGGGGGATGGCCACACCACAATCCCTTCTCCTCTAGTCTTCTCTCAGGATCTAAGGCATGTGTGCACACACACCCAGTGTTGAGTTTTAAGCCGCCAGGACAGAACTTGAACCATGACGATTACATAGGAGTCCAGTGACGTAACCGTTTTGCCATCTGCTGGTCCCCCAATTCAGTTTATATTTCAAAATAGCTTGAAGAAAGAGACCAGCAGTTAGCATAATGGCTATGGCTCTGGACTCCCATGTAGTCGACCGCGGTTTGAGTCCTGGACATGGTGTCTTAAACTCATGCTGGGCACATGTGTGTGCGTGCCCAAGATCCCGAGAGGAGAATGGAGAAGAAGGGATTGTGGCAAGGCCACCACCCCCCACCACCAGGGGATGATTTCTTGCTTTCTGTCTCTCTGTCTCTGTCTGTCTGTCTGGTGAGCACACGTGCTCTGTAACAAAAACCTCTCAAAAAAAAAAGGAAAAATAACTTGAAGAGAGAAGTTTGTTCACAATAAAGAAATGATGAATGTAGGAGAAAGTTCATATGTTTATTTCATGTTTTAATCACTACACATCATATTCATGTAATAAAGAATCATACTGTGCTCCATATGTACAACTATTATGTCAATTAAAATTATTATAAAAAGCATAGCCAAACATATGTATGCTTATTATTTCTCTTTGTAAAATAAAATTATCAATTGATATTAGATTTTACATATTGACAAAAACAATTTTTTCAATCTTTATATTGTCTCCATTTTTTCCTATCTTAGTAAATATGGGTTGCTTCTTATAATTCTAAATGCAACATTCATATATAACATACATATAATACCCCATATCCCAGATATAATGTAATTTATTTCATAGATTTTAAATTTTTAATAAAATAAATGATGTGATTAACCCTTTTCAAATGGCACAACAGATAAGCATTTATTTCCACATTTTCTTATTTTATGTGTATTTATATTAAATATGGGTATTATGATTCCCTTTTTTTGATTAATATTAGTATGATGTATCTTTTTCCATTATTTTATTGACCTAGCTATATTATTATAGTGGGTCCATAGCCGTCTTTTAATTGGTAGATTTTGACCTTTAATGTAATTATTGATATAGCAGAAGTTAAGTCTGTTTTTGAACATTTTCATTGTGACTATTCTGTTTTCAGTTTCTCATTTATATTTTCTCTGCCTATCTGTGGGTTATATTAACAACTTTTAGAAATGTACAATGTTAAATTTATAATGATTTTGTGTGTTTCTCTTTGCACAGGTTTTAAGATGATGCTCTATGTATTACATTACAAATTTGTATCTCATCACAGTCCACTAAGGTCATCATTTTACTAACTCAAGAATAAGAGACTTACCTCCTTTTTCATACCTCATCACCTTTAATAATAAAACTGTCTTAAATATTTTGTACATACATATTTAGGACATAAGACTGTTGTAGTTTTTGTTATGTCAAACATAATTTAGAAAATACAAGAGAAGAAAAATGTCATATCCAGTCACATTTTTACTCTTTCCATTTTTGTTATTTCTGATGTTTCAAGACTTTTTAAAAAATTCATTTTATTTTTGTTTGCAGAGTTTCCTTCAGTCATTCTTTTAGAGTAAACTTGCTGGTAATAACTACTCATAGTTTTCTTCCTTCTTAGAATGTTTTCATTTTCTTTTAATTCGTGAAGGAAATTTTGTCTGGGAACAGGATTCTGGGATGAGAATTTTTTTTTTTTCATTTTTCTTTTTTTCTTTTTTTAGTACTTAAAATTTTTGTCATTCTCTTTTGGCACATAGCTTCTCATAAGAAATTCACTATAGGGACCAGCAGTTGGCGTAATGGCTATGTCGGTAAACTCCCATGTAGTCTACCGTGGTTCAAGTCCCGGACCCGGTGACTTAAAACTCACATTGCGTGTGTGTGCATGTGTGCCCAAGATCCCAAGAGGAGAATAGAGAAGGAATTGCAACGTGGCCATCACCCAGGGGAGGGTGTGATTTCTCGCTTTCTGTCTCTCTGTCTCTTTCTTTCTGGTGAGCGCACTCACCCTTAGAAAAAAAAAGAAAGAAAAAGTAAAAGGAAAAAAAAAAACACCTCTCCAAAAATCCCCAGAAATTCACTACAATTTAAACTATTTTTACCTGATAGAAGTGGTATTATTTTCCTCTACTTTCAAGATGTTTTTCTTTGTCTTTACTTTTCAGAAGTTTGATTATAATGTGTTTTAGAATAGATTTATTTGGATTTATCCAATTCAGGTTTCTTGCTGATTATGAATGTATGGGTTAATACATTTTGCCATATTTGCCCATAAATTCACTACAATTTAAACTATTTTTACCTGATAGAAGTGGTATTATTTTCCTCTACTTTCAAGATGTTTTTCTTTGTCTTTACTTTTCAGAAGTTTGATTATAATGTGTTTTAGAATAGATTTATTTGGATTTATCCAATTCAGGTTTCTTGCTGATTATGAATGTATGGGTTAATACATTTTGCCATATTTGGGAAGTCTTCCAGCCATTGTGTTTATTTTTTTTATTTGATCCTTTTTTTTTTTTCTGTAATTCCAATTATATAGATATTCTGTTTGTTGTTGTTATAGTTTCACAGTTCTTTCAGGCTTCGTTTTTTCATTTACTTTTAAAATCTATTTCTTTGTCTTGTTCAGAATGGATCATTTCTACTGTGCTATTTTCAAGTTCATTTGTTTCCTTGGTCTCTTTCATTCTGCTAAGAGTTCATCTAGAGTATTTTATTTCAGTTACTCGATTTCTCAGTTATAAATTTGCATATGGTTCTTTATATCTTCCGTGTCTTTGTTGAGACTTCCTACTTTTTGCTATGACTTTCTTTTTTCATTTGTTTCATACATGTTCACTATTACTTGTTGAAGCATTTCATCATGGCTGCTTTAACATATCTGTCAGATAACTCTAACATCTTTATCAGAGTTAGAATCTACTGAATGTCTTTTTCATCCAACATAAATCTTCCAGGTTTTTAGAAATATATGTAATTTTTGACTGAAAAATATACTCAAAATATAATAAGAATTTGGATCTTGATCAATTTCTGTCTCTGCTGATTGCTTCTGACACTTTTATATGAAGAAACAAAGAAGTGGTGCTTCATTATTATCAGGTATTCAGAATCTGATTTCTCCAATTGGTTTCCGTTGATAACTAAAGGGTAAATCTTACTACTTTTGAATGGGAATTTGAGTTCCAGATCCTCACTAGGCCTCCACTAATACCCTCTTGGTTGGGAGAGGTAAGATAACCTTTTTATTTATGCTATATTTACACCAATATTGGGAGAACTGTTTTGTTATTGTGGGCAGTGGTGACATTTCTAAATATCTCCTTCTGTGATACTACCACAATATAAGGAAGAGAAAGAGAGCATCCATTACTGCCAAGTGGGAATGAAACTCTAGGTCCCCCATTTTGGCTCATTGCAATGAAGAAGGAAGAATTATCACCAATAGGCATGAAAAAGTTGTAGCTCCTGACCTGGCCTGCTCTAACATCACTCTATCAGTGGAGTCAAGGAATATCATTACAACCAAGTGAAAACCGAATTCTAGGTTCTCCACTTGGCAGTTACTTGTGTGGTCAGTAATGAGATGACAGCTATTTTTCAGGTATTTGACTAAAACAAAACAACTAATGTCCAAAAGTTTTCTTTCTTGCTAAGATGCCTTTTTCTTTCTCTTTTGGCCAGAGAGAACAGATTTTTGTTGTTGTCTATTTGTTTTTATCTTTGCCTGTTGACATTTCTGATTACTCAGTTCTTCATCCCAAACTTCAGTATATGATAGATAAAGAAAGACTGGGGGAATTGCCCACCAGGTCATTCCTTGGAGCTGGAGGTTCTCAGTCAGTATACCTTATTCTCTCCAGCATCCAGAATCTTATGTTTGTTTTACGTGTAATTGCCAAGATTTTTAGTTGTACTTAGCAAGAGACATAGGAGAAGGGGAAGTTATTTCATTTTATTTTAAATGTGCTCTAAATTGCAAATTCTCATTTTTTTTCAATTATATTCAGTTGTAAAATCTTCATAGGAGTTTACTAGACAGCCCTGGGTTTGGATTATGATTATATTTTTTGTTTGTTTCATCTACAAAATGAGGATAAAAGCATCTACTGATAAGATTATTGTGGAGTTTAAATATAATTATATACAAGGTATTTGGTAGAGTGCCTCACACACAGCCACTCAAAAATTAAGTAATTATTTTTGTTGTTATTAGGTACAAACTTGGATGTTTTCAATGAAAAGTCATGTGATTTTAATCTTTTTATTTGTTAAAAAATTACAGCAAAAAGCTATCTTCTTAACCATAGACTATCCTTGGCTTAGGATAGAGACTCATGGAATTTGTATTGATAACGGGGAGTGAGAATTGGAAGAAGGATTACCAACAGAATGTTAGAGACAAATCTCAATTATAATTGCACATTTTAGAGTCTACCAAGAGTTTCCGCCTGAAATCAGAGTGAAGCAAGACAGCTCATACATTTAGTCTTGTGATAAATGACTTTATCCTGAGAGGATTTTGCTATGATATTGAAAGTACATTATATTATAGTAAAAAGGGAAATGTCAAAACTGTTTCCCGGAATTGAAGAGAAAATGTACCACATTATATGTCTTGATCGGCCTGTCTATTTTATTGAATGTCTGAATATTGACTAATCTTGTGTGCTTGTGAATGTATTTCTTTCCAAGGCTTTGAGGATGTTCTATGGACATAATCTTGACTACTTCTGAAATCTCAGAGTTCACTCTTTTGTGCTGAAAAGTCCTATGACCTGATCCTGTTCAATCCACCAAGCAGAAAAGCCAAGATGAAAAAGCACAGACCTTAGAAAGGTCTCAGAACAAGTTATCGGCTGCCAAGTCCTATGTGCTGCTGCCCCATACCCGCTCAGGAGGAAAATTAAAGGATATGCCTTTTCCCCCCACCCAGGCTAAAATATATTCAAAATTATAAATCAGTTCTGAATAGATATTATAAAGATTTAATTAATTTGAATGGTTGTGAATATAGTGGATTTTGTGTTAACTGGAAGTAAACAGAAAACCTCTTCATTTTCTATATTAATAGTTTGCATAATTTTGCAATAGAATTCTAAGACACCAAATTCAACATTATCCTGAGGAATGAGGGCTAGCAAAAGTAACATTCTTATCAGATAGGACTTTGCAAAAATAAGGAGCTTTCCAAAACATTTTCTTCCAGTACACATTTATTGAGCATCTGCTTTCAGTTTTTATATCTGCTACCTGTTTCAACCTCCTAACTTCACTTTGAGGTCGAAATTGTTACCTCCATTTTATAGATAAGACTTATTGAGGTTTTGGGGCTTTCTTTAGCTAGAATTTCTATCCAGGCCTCTCTGTTTCTAAGTCCTAGGTGTTTCCTACTATAGATACACTGTCTTCTTGGGCTGTTCTACCTCAGTTTAGCTCCTGGCCAAATGTCCCATCAGCCAAATTGATAGTGCTTTCAAAGAGATTTTGAAAGGAGCACAGTGCATCCTTGTGGCCAATATGGTAAA
>NW_006199361.1:356409-360294 GCF_000334495.1 Tupaia belangeri chinensis
GGAATCAGAGTCAGATTTCAAGGAAAAGGACAAATTTAGCAGCATGTAATAGTGACTATCTTATGAATACCTGAAATATGTTATTCCTAAACTAAGATCTTGGAAACTAATAAATAAGGCTTTTTGGAGATTTAGTTTTCATTAATTGTTTGATTTTTTTGTTTGGATGTGTATATGTACACTTTGCAAGTATTAGATTTTTAAAAAATGTCCTATATAACAAAACAACTTTTAAATCCATAATCTCATTTAACCACTCCCCATTTTATAGAGGAAGAAATAAAATTTCAGAGATGTCATACAACATGACTGGTAAGTGTGGAGGCAGGATTCCAGTCCAGGACTATCAAACAACATGTAGGGTAATTAGTCTCTATACCTGAACCACCAGTTTGATATTCTCTTTCCTTTTTGTTTAAGCTTATTTATTTCTTCTATGAGCGAGACTCAGAGATAGACAAGCACCCTAATTTGAGTCTTCATGATGTGATGCACTTCCAGTCTCAGCTGACTTATATCATAGGCATGTGTCATAAACCCAGTGGACTCAGGGAGGTCCTAGGGTGTGAACTCAGGATCATTCCCATTTGGGTCCAGTTGTGTTACCACTGTGCCATCACTTGGCTCCAAAATTTTCTCTTTCTTTTTAGTAAGAAATATGGATAAAACACATTATTTAAATTCTTATTAATCAAAGATGTGCTTACGTATTTGATGTAGTCAACTTTTTCTCATGTATTTATTTACTGAGAGAGAAAGACAGACTCCTTTACAGACTCTAATACTATGATCCACTTCTTGCTTCAGCCAGACTAGGTCATGAGCACATGTATGCCCATTGTACTAACAGAGATCTCCAGATATGAACTGGTGCCTTGCAAAGCTCTGCATTTTATCACTATACCATAGTCCATCCCCTGATGCAATTGATTAGTGATAGTATTTCTTTAGCCTTAATTCTTATGTTGGCTAGTTAAACCATGCTAAATGCATACCTCCTGAAGTGCTTTAATGTTACCATGAAGTGTTTTTTAACTTGCCCTTACCTTGTTTCCTTTTACCTGTCCATTCAAGTTCTATATGAGAACCTCAGAATAACCTTCTACCTTTTAGTCTTTAATCAATAGAATTCTCTTACTTCTTACTAATAGTCTGAGAATATTCTGTATCATTGTTCTTTCAGCTATTTTCCATTAGATATTTTCCATATTTACCAGAAAAGTAAAATTTCTTTCTCTCTTGGAGAAGGAAACTAAAAGACAAAATAATTATGTACCTTATAAAGGTATATCTCAAGCAAGATGTCGGAGTAGCTGTGGTTACTTCACCTTTAGTTGCACTTAAGGAGAGTGGAGGAAGGGGTAGGATTACTCTGTCTAAGCTTTCACCAATCTCAACCTAGTTCTCAGACTAGAAGCATCAACATTTGAAGGCTTGTTAGAAATTCATGATTTGAATCCCCATCCCAGAACTACAGAATCAGAATCTGGATTATTTTAAATGTCCCTCAGGTAGTCTGTCTCCATATTATAGCCTGAGAAAGACACCTTTGGGTCCTGGCTGTTGTATGTGAATTTTCATTATTTAGCCTACCTCACTATCATGAATTTATTTACAAATATATTTCAATGGCTATTTTACTTTTGATACAAGAACTTGGGGATTCACAGACACCAGACACTGTTTTCTTTTCCTAAAGAACAATAGGGGGAGGGATAGCTAAGATACTGTACAGATTATGATAATGATTTTATAATATTTTATAGGATACATGCACTCACCAGAGAGAGAGGGAGGGAGGGAACGTTAAGAAAGCACTCCACCAAGGGAGAATAGCCCATGCCACAATCCCTTTTCCTCAATTCTCCTTGGGATTTTGGGCATGCATGTACATATTCCTAGCATGTTTTTCAAGCCATGGAGTCTAGGTCACAAACCACATAGTCATCCAAGTGTTATCTAGCCACATTAACCACCACACCACCTTGCTGGCACCAGATGGTTTTATGGACTAACTCCAACATTAGTTATGATGCTATCTTCCTTATGGTTATGATATATAGGTAATCACAATGCTGTTTATCCACATTGATAAAGCTGATAATGAAACAATTTCATGCCTAGTGATTTTATTTTGAATATATTCTTTACGTATATACTTGCTGCTTCTTCATAAATCAACCAAGGATCTTTCCTTTAAGAACAGGATAAAAAGGGATGTGGATAAGTATTATAGAACTGAGGAGTATAAACTGATTTAAGAATAAATATTTGAAAGCCAACTTTTTAGTACAGTGGTTAAGAGACATGCTTTGGGAGCTGGATCCAACATGATTGACAATAGTTCAAATCTAACCCTGGATGACTTGGACAACACACTAGGTACATGTATGTGTGCCCAAAATCCTGATGGGATAGAGAAATGGAGGAAAAAAGAGCATGATAATGCTTCACTGGGGGCTGATTTATCTCTCTCTCTCTCTTTTTCTCTGTCTCAGTCTCTCACAAGTGTGCATGTCCTCTTACCAAAAAAAAAAAAAAGTAAAAACTTGGACTATTTAACCATAGCTCTGCTAAAGCTGAAGTCAGGAGATTAAGCTGAGAGTATTAGAATTAAAAGACTCATAGACTATAGAAATGCTCAAGTTGGAGGGAAGTTCTGCATATATTTGCTTTAGGACCTTCAGATGAACAAAGTGACCCAGAGTGACCAAGTACCTTGCCTGAGAATGCATAGCCCATAGGTAGTAAATTTGTCTCAACTTCCTAGACTTTCATTTCCATTGTATGAAAACTTTCCAGTTCTCTTAACTGCCAATTTTACCCCAGTACACATGCTGGAAAACCATTTAATAAATGGAGAGTTGGACCAATTCAGTAAGACACCAACTATTGTTTGGCATTTGTTCCCTTCCTTATCATATTTTTGCCCATTTAAAAAATCTTTTTCAATTTTTGGTATTTTTGTTTTGATTTCTTTTCTTTCTCCTTCTAGCTGTTTTTTAAAACACAAAAATACACAAATGGTGTAGCGGTTACATCACTGGATTCCCACATGGCCAACCGCAGTTTGAGTCCTAGACCTGGTGGCTTGAAAATCACACCAGGTATGGGCACGTACATGCCCAAGATCCCAGGAGGAGAATGGAAGTGAAGGGATTGTAACGTGGCCATTCCCCGGGGGGAGGATTGATTTCCCACTTTCCCTCTCACTGTCTCTCTCTCTCTTTCTAGCAAGCTTACACACCCTAAGGCAAAACCTCTAAAGAAAATGTGTGTGTGTGTGTGTGTGTGTGTGTGTTTGACCAAATAACTATCTCAGTCAAAAGTACAACCATAGTAACTTCTTTTAATAATCAACAGTGTTAAAAAATTCAGTTTACTCTGATACATAAAGTATAGGATATGGATCAATTATTCTGCCCTGTATTTTACATGTATTTCCCTATTTGATTCCTCAGCCCCATTTTTGCCATCAGGAGCATGTGCTCGCTGGAGAGAGAGACAGAAACAGAAATAGAGAAAGCGAGAAATCTACCACAATGGATGGTCATGCCACAATCCCTTCTCCTCCATTCTTCTCTTTGGACTTTGGGCATGCACACATATGTACTTTGTGTGATTTTCAAGCCATCTGAACTGCAGTGAGACATTGAAGTGCAGACATTAGCAGTCTGGCACCTTAACTGGTACACCACCTGCTGGCCCTAGCCCCAACCCATTCTTACAGAGAAGAAAGCTAAAATTCATGGTTAATAATTACATGACATTGGGGTAGTCACTTAAGTAGTGGGTTCAGATTTTTGACCCAGGAGTTAACACACAAATAAGAATACCTTGTGACAGGAAGAGTACTTTCATTGAAAAAACACACTTTAGCAAGCT
>NW_006199361.1:373921-379717 GCF_000334495.1 Tupaia belangeri chinensis
CAGGAATCAGAGTCAGATTTCAAGGAAAAGGACAAATTTAGCAGCATGTAATAGTGACTATCTTATGAATACCTGAAATATGTTATTCCTAAACTAAGATCTTGGAAACTAATAAATAAGGCTTTTTGGAGATTTAGTTTTCATTAATTGTTTGATTTTTTTGTTTGGATGTGTATATGTACACTTTGCAAGTATTAGATTTTTAAAAAATGTCCTATATAACAAAACAACTTTTAAATCCATAATCTCATTTAACCACTCCCCATTTTATAGAGGAAGAAATAAAATTTCAGAGATGTCATACAACATGACTGGTAAGTGTGGAGGCAGGATTCCAGTCCAGGACTATCAAACAACATGTAGGGTAATTAGTCTCTATACCTGAACCACCAGTTTGATATTCTCTTTCCTTTTTGTTTAAGCTTATTTATTTCTTCTATGAGCGAGACTCAGAGATAGACAAGCACCCTAATTTGAGTCTTCATGATGTGATGCACTTCCAGTCTCAGCTGACTTATATCATAGGCATGTGTCATAAACCCAGTGGACTCAGGGAGGTCCTAGGGTGTGAACTCAGGATCATTCCCATTTGGGTCCAGTTGTGTTACCACTGTGCCATCACTTGGCTCCAAAATTTTCTCTTTCTTTTTAGTAAGAAATATGGATAAAACACATTATTTAAATTCTTATTAATCAAAGATGTGCTTACGTATTTGATGTAGTCAACTTTTTCTCATGTATTTATTTACTGAGAGAGAAAGACAGACTCCTTTACAGACTCTAATACTATGATCCACTTCTTGCTTCAGCCAGACTAGGTCATGAGCACATGTATGCCCATTGTACTAACAGAGATCTCCAGATATGAACTGGTGCCTTGCAAAGCTCTGCATTTTATCACTATACCATAGTCCATCCCCTGATGCAATTGATTAGTGATAGTATTTCTTTAGCCTTAATTCTTATGTTGGCTAGTTAAACCATGCTAAATGCATACCTCCTGAAGTGCTTTAATGTTACCATGAAGTGTTTTTTAACTTGCCCTTACCTTGTTTCCTTTTACCTGTCCATTCAAGTTCTATATGAGAACCTCAGAATAACCTTCTACCTTTTAGTCTTTAATCAATAGAATTCTCTTACTTCTTACTAATAGTCTGAGAATATTCTGTATCATTGTTCTTTCAGCTATTTTCCATTAGATATTTTCCATATTTACCAGAAAAGTAAAATTTCTTTCTCTCTTGGAGAAGGAAACTAAAAGACAAAATAATTATGTACCTTATAAAGGTATATCTCAAGCAAGATGTCGGAGTAGCTGTGGTTACTTCACCTTTAGTTGCACTTAAGGAGAGTGGAGGAAGGGGTAGGATTACTCTGTCTAAGCTTTCACCAATCTCAACCTAGTTCTCAGACTAGAAGCATCAACATTTGAAGGCTTGTTAGAAATTCATGATTTGAATCCCCATCCCAGAACTACAGAATCAGAATCTGGATTATTTTAAATGTCCCTCAGGTAGTCTGTCTCCATATTATAGCCTGAGAAAGACACCTTTGGGTCCTGGCTGTTGTATGTGAATTTTCATTATTTAGCCTACCTCACTATCATGAATTTATTTACAAATATATTTCAATGGCTATTTTACTTTTGATACAAGAACTTGGGGATTCACAGACACCAGACACTGTTTTCTTTTCCTAAAGAACAATAGGGGGAGGGATAGCTAAGATACTGTACAGATTATGATAATGATTTTATAATATTTTATAGGATACATGCACTCACCAGAGAGAGAGGGAGGGAGGGAACGTTAAGAAAGCACTCCACCAAGGGAGAATAGCCCATGCCACAATCCCTTTTCCTCAATTCTCCTTGGGATTTTGGGCATGCATGTACATATTCCTAGCATGTTTTTCAAGCCATGGAGTCTAGGTCACAAACCACATAGTCATCCAAGTGTTATCTAGCCACATTAACCACCACACCACCTTGCTGGCACCAGATGGTTTTATGGACTAACTCCAACATTAGTTATGATGCTATCTTCCTTATGGTTATGATATATAGGTAATCACAATGCTGTTTATCCACATTGATAAAGCTGATAATGAAACAATTTCATGCCTAGTGATTTTATTTTGAATATATTCTTTACGTATATACTTGCTGCTTCTTCATAAATCAACCAAGGATCTTTCCTTTAAGAACAGGATAAAAAGGGATGTGGATAAGTATTATAGAACTGAGGAGTATAAACTGATTTAAGAATAAATATTTGAAAGCCAACTTTTTAGTACAGTGGTTAAGAGACATGCTTTGGGAGCTGGATCCAACATGATTGACAATAGTTCAAATCTAACCCTGGATGACTTGGACAACACACTAGGTACATGTATGTGTGCCCAAAATCCTGATGGGATAGAGAAATGGAGGAAAAAAGAGCATGATAATGCTTCACTGGGGGCTGATTTATCTCTCTCTCTCTCTTTTTCTCTGTCTCAGTCTCTCACAAGTGTGCATGTCCTCTTACCAAAAAAAAAAAAAAAAGTAAAAACTTGGACTATTTAACCATAGCTCTGCTAAAGCTGAAGTCAGGAGATTAAGCTGAGAGTATTAGAATTAAAAGACTCATAGACTATAGAAATGCTCAAGTTGGAGGGAAGTTCTGCATATATTTGCTTTAGGACCTTCAGATGAACAAAGTGACCCAGAGTGACCAAGTACCTTGCCTGAGAATGCATAGCCCATAGGTAGTAAATTTGTCTCAACTTCCTAGACTTTCATTTCCATTGTATGAAAACTTTCCAGTTCTCTTAACTGCCAATTTTACCCCAGTACACATGCTGGAAAACCATTTAATAAATGGAGAGTTGGACCAATTCAGTAAGACACCAACTATTGTTTGGCATTTGTTCCCTTCCTTATCGTATTTTTGCCCATTTAAAAAATCTTTTTCAATTTTTGGTATTTTTGTTTTGATTTCTTTTCTTTCTCCTTCTAGCTGTTTTTTAAAACACAAAAATACACAAATGGTGTAGCGGTTACATCACTGGATTCCCACATGGCCAACCGCAGTTTGAGTCCTAGACCTGGTGGCTTGAAAATCACACCAGGTATGGGCACGTACATGCCCAAGATCCCAGGAGGAGAATGGAAGTGAAGGGATTGTAACGTGGCCATTCCCCGGGGGGAGGATTGATTTCCCACTTTCCCTCTCACTGTCTCTCTCTCTCTTTCTAGCAAGCTTACACACCCTAAGGCAAAACCTCTAAAGAAAATGTGTGTGTGTGTGTGTGTGTGTGTGTGTTTGAGCTGGTAACTATCTCAGTCAAAAGTACAACCATAGTAACTTCTTTTAATAATCAACAGTGTTAAAAAATTCAGTTTACTCTGATACATAAAGTATAGGATATGGATCAATTATTCTGCCCTGTATTTTACATGTATTTCCCTATTTGATTCCTCAGCCCCATTTTTGCCATCAGGAGCATGTGCTCGCTGGAGAGAGAGACAGAAACAGAAATAGAGAAAGCGAGAAATCTACCACAATGGATGGTCATGCCACAATCCCTTCTCCTCCATTCTTCTCTTTGGACTTTGGGCATGCACACATATGTACTTTGTGTGATTTTCAAGCCATCTGAACTGCAGTGAGACATTGAAGTGCAGACATTAGCAGTCTGGCACCTTAACTGGTACACCACCTGCTGGCCCTAGCCCCAACCCATTCTTACAGAGAAGAAAGCTAAAATTCATGGTTAATAATTACATGACATTGGGGTAGTCACTTAAGTAGTGGGTTCAGATTTTTGACCCAGGAGTTAACACACAAATAAGAATACCTTGTGACAGGAAGAGTACTTTCATTGAAAAAACACACTTTAGCAAGCTGCCTCCATTTTTGGTCCTTTGCTGCGTATGAATTCATAAATGGATAAGGAAAATCCTAGCAGTAGATGAGGTTATCTCCACTCTTTGACCATTTCCATCTTATTAGAATTTTAAACAAATCCATTACTAATTAAACAAAATCTAGATGATAATCACAGTGATTTAATTTTCCAATATCATTTATTGGAGAGAGTCATCACTTGGAAATGATAATTAACTCATCAGAAATGTTTTAGGATTAAAAGAAAAAGAAAAAAATGTACTCAGGAGTTATGCTAAAAAACACAGCTAAGGTTCTCTTGGTTACTGATTATATGTATGCAAGACAAAATAGCCTTTTTGCTGGTAACCTGCTTGCAGCTCGAAAGTAGAAATGCTTAGGGGAAAAAAATCACAATACTGGAAAGATCTTTGGATATTTTAACATCTTCATGTAAGTTTAAAGGTCTGTGAATGTTGGGTTTTCTACTGTCTAATTAGAATTTCAAATTTATTTTCAAAGTTCTCTTTTGTTGTTGTTCTTGTTTTTATTGTCTTTCATGGGAGAGATATACTACTTTTATGGAAAGGTTTTCTTTTTGTTGTTATTGTTTTCCTTTTATCTCATTTTCTTCTCTATATGATGCACAATCCATAGATAGTTACAGAGTAATAAATTTCATTACCAATGTTACAGAGCAAAGAAATGGCAGCTTTTTTTTCAATGTTCACTGAGAACATATATGTCAAGAATTTAACAAGAGAACTGAATCTTTTAAGAAATGTATGTCAATGGGTTATACTGGCCTTTCTAAGATTACTTATACAGTGATCTTCATTACGTTGGCAGATCTAACTCAGTGGATGATGTGTAAAAAAAAAAAACCTGAATATTTCATGGACTTGACTTTCTTAATTTCTTGAAATATTCTAGTAGAACTAGAACTTTTTAAAAATATTTATTTATTTATTTTAATTTGACCAGAAAGGGATAGAGTGAGAGAGAAACAGAGAGAGAGGAAGAGAGAGAAGGAAAGTGAGAAAGTAAGCCGCTCGGTTCAGGACTTGAACAGTGGTCAGCTATGTGGGAGTCCAGCGCTCTTAACCACCACACTATCTGCTGGCCCCTGGAACTAGAACTTTTTCATTGAAAAAATAACAACTCATCTTTAAAAATGAAAATTAAAAACATGAAAAATGAATAAGAAATAGTTGGTGCTTTAATCTCTAGGTATAGGAGATACCAAAATATGATCCTGCATTGTTATCAAAGATACTTTTGCATCAAGTTGTCACTGAGGTGTAGTCCATATTTTTTGACATGGTAAGACTCCTCTCCAAAAACACTGCAGATTCTCAGCAGTGATATCCAAAGATACTCTTTCAACAGTGGCTTTTTCAGTATATACTTTGCATGTAAACACTTTGAATGTTCTGATTTAATGAGGCCATTCAATGTTTTCTTAATACCACTGCAACTTTCTCCCCCAGGATTTGTTTGATTACTCAGAAATATCATTGATTCATTTGCATTTACTAATTCAGAAAATCAGGAGGATATTTTCTGAGCCCTTACTAAATTTCTGATACTAAGCCCTGAGGATATAGCAATAAATAAGACAAATGTAGTCCTTGCCTTCACTAAGCTTGTAATCCACCAACTAAAACAGAGTTTTGAGGATGCAATCACAAGAACAGTGAATTTAACAAAGAAGTTCAGGCACAAATATAAATATTTTGTCTATATAAAATAGACATCAATTTCTTATGTAATTTGTTAATTAATGAGGGAACCAGAATCATACTGAAGTGGACTTACATGGGAATTTAACTTAGAGAGATTTAAACCCTCTTCCAAACAAAACTGATCTCATTTCTATGAACAGTAATAATTTGCATTGCTCTGAACAGGAAGCATTTACTTTAAC
>NW_006199362.1:0-580 GCF_000334495.1 Tupaia belangeri chinensis
TAACCAAAATAAAATATACAGTACATTATATAAACATTTTATGCATGTGTGATATTTTATTTAGAGGTAGTAACTATTTTTTTTTAACCAGTGTTAGTGACATGAGGGTGCAGGGGTGATCAGGCCCAGCACTCATGCTGATTCTTGTCTAACATGTATAAAGAATTAGAAATACTAACTAGGAAGCAGAATTTTATTGAAAGAAGAAAAGCTTCCAACACAATGGAAGGAAGGGGATTCCCCCAGTGGGTTGCCACATGAGAGCTAAAATGGCCTATTTATATAGAATCCTAAGAACGAAAAAGAACCTTTTGCTTTGAAATGGGTTATCAGCTCAGGTCCTGGAACTTAAGACACACGGAAGTCTTGAGTTACTCTTGGTCCCTGGAGGGGGCAGATGGTTCTTATTTTTTAGTTAATGATGAAAACGTTCTCATCATCTCTTTTATTTATTTTATTTATTGTTTTTGTATTTTCCATTTACTTTATTTTTATTTTACATTTTTTAAATACATTCAATCACATTATTTAGCTTATGAGTGATCAATTAAGGTGATCAATTCAATATGTGAGCATATCT
>NW_006199363.1:0-1577 GCF_000334495.1 Tupaia belangeri chinensis
AGACCAGGACCCCAGGCCCTTTACAGGTAGAGAGGATATTCTTTTTTTTCCTTTTTATTTTCTATTTTTCTCTTTGCTTTTTCTTCTTGTTTTGTTAATTCCCTCCTCTCCCTTCTACCAAATACTGGTCCTTTCTATCAGGATCCCTCCATTTTTGTCTCCAGACATCTGGTCAGCAAGGGAAACTGAGGCAGAGGCAACAGTGCCCCTACTCCACTTCCAGACTGCCAGGATCAAGACCGCAGGTCCAGTTTTCTTTCGCACCAGCAGTGTAGGAGAGTTCCCCTTTCCTGACATCCTTGCCAAGACTTATCACATTTTTATATTTGTAATCATCACCATTCTAACAGGGGATAGGTGGTATCTCATTGTGTTTTTAATCTGTATGTCCCCTATGATGAGGGATGTTGAGCATTTCCTCATCTTTTTGACTGTTCATATGTCTTTTTAGAGAGATTTTTGTTCAGTTCATTTTCAATCTTTTAATTGCACTAATTGGTATTTTTTAGAGTAAGCTATTTGAATTCCCTGTGTATTGTGGTTACCAGTCCCTTGCTTGAGGCATATCTTACAAAAATATTTTCCTGTTTTCTCCATCTATAGCCCACTTCCCAGCAAAGGAAATTGAGGCTTGGGCACCACTGCCTCCAGCCCACATACAGGCTCCCAAGACTAGGACCCCACTTTCTTTAAAAAGTAGACAGGTCTTTGCCCTGCAGGAGCTCTCCTGTTCCATCTGTAGCCCATTCCCAGCAATGTAAATTGAGGCTTGGACACCACTTTCCCCAGCCCATTTCCAGGCTCCCAAGACTAGGACCCAACTTTCTTTCTTTCTTCTTTCTTCTTTCTTTCTTTCTTCTTTCTTCTTTCTGTCTTTCTTTCTTTCCTTCCTTTTTTTTTTTTTTGAGAGGTTTTTTCACTATAGGGCGTGTGTGCTTGCCATACAGACAGAGAGAGACATAGAGACAAAAAGTGAGAAATCACCCCCCGCGGGGATAGTCATGCTGCAATCCCTTCTCCTCCATTCTCCTCTTGGGATCTTGGGCATGCACGCACACACGCCTGGCGTGAGTTTTAAGCCACCGGGCGCCAAACCACGGCCGACTACGTGGGAGTCCAGCGACATAGCCATTACGCTAACTGCTGATTCCCGACCCAACTTTTTTTTAAGACAGGTAGGCCTTCATTTCTTAAACTTTTTTATTCTTTGCTATTACTTTTTGTTTTGCTAATTCTCTCCTCCCCCTTGTCCCACAGATCAGACAGTGTCCCAACCCGGGGGGACAGCCGAACAGGTTTCCTGAGTGAAGGAGTGAGAGCCAGGACAAGCGGCATAGTGTTACAGCACGGAGACTGTCGTCCGTTTATTGTGGGCAACACAGTACAGCACAGAGACGACGCAGTGTCACAGCTCTTAAGGGTCATGTTGTCTACCGTGAGCAGCACGGAGACGACACAGTGTCACAACTCTTCAGGGTCGCGTCGTCTACCGTGAGCAACGCGGAGATGACGCGGTGTCACAACTCTTCAGGGTCGTCTGGAGTCAATGTGGTGTTACAGCTCTTCAGGGTCTCCCA
>NW_006199364.1:0-429 GCF_000334495.1 Tupaia belangeri chinensis
CAGGGGAGCTGATTCAGAATGCAGCCTGTCTCGTTACCTCTGTCCTAATCACTTCTGTCATACTGGTAGAGTGCTGAAGACAAAATCCAGAAAATTCTTACATTTACTAATGTTTGCAAATGTTATATAAAATTACTTGTATTTACAATATAATAATGGACTTTGCCAAATGTATTTTATATCTTGCATTGTTTTTCATTTCAGGTTGTTTATTTTCCTACTAGCACTTTATAAGATATCCAGAGTCTCCCACAATGTTGATATTTCATGTTGCATTTGTGTTATTTATTTTACTCATTGTAATATCTAGGTAGTCGGGTAGTAATGTTGCATTATTTTTAAAATGATATTTCCCTATGACCTGATGTCAAACACTTTTAACATGGTTTTTGAGACTCAATTTCTTCAGCAAAGTATTTCAAATATTTT
>NW_006199365.1:0-271 GCF_000334495.1 Tupaia belangeri chinensis
TTTCTCTCAGTTTGTTTGTCTCTTTTATTCATGAAAAGATTAAATGTTGAAACAACTTTTTTTGAGGGGGGAGGGGTTGCTATTTCCTAGCTGAAGAGACAGAAACAGAGAGAAGAAAACTGAGAAATCACTCCCAAAGGGGGGGCTACCCATGCTACATTCCTTTCTTTTATTTTCTTCTCAAGGATTTGGGCACACACACATAAACACACACACACACACACACACACACACACACACACACACACACACACAGTGTGCTTTCTCAAGC
>NW_006199365.1:281-1321 GCF_000334495.1 Tupaia belangeri chinensis
GGGGGTGCCCTGCCCCTTAACCACAATATTACCTGCTGACCTCTTTGAAACTTTTTTTTTTTAATAAACAATGTTGGACAAGCAAGTGGTGTGCTGAAATTGCTGGTTCCCACAAGGTCAACTGTGTAGTTCAACTGCATGACTGGATAGCTAAAAGAACACACCAAGGATGTTTTAATATCTACCAAATATCCTGAAGAAAATGGGGGAGAAGTAATTGGGCTTTCTATCTTTCTCTCTCTTTTCTCTCTCTTTGTCTCTCTCCAATGGCAAGTTCATGTTCCCTGGAGAAAAAGCTAAAACTAAAATAAAACCTGACTAATTGCATTCTCAGTCAATAGTTTGGAGTAGTACCTATTATCGAAGATTGCTCAGGAAGTTCCCTCAGGGTCCCTTGAGCATGAAACAATTCCTCCTCCTGCCATGGCTGTGGAGGAGTAGGGTTGTACTCCACCAGAAAATCAGCAAAGACCTGGGAAGCCTGGGAGGCCAGGGGGGCTTGGGTAGAATGCCTGGGCTAGATATGATCCTGCAAGTGTTAACATCATTGAGTGGCATTCACAAGTCCCTAAGTCCTTAGGAGGCTGGAGCATCCTTTGGCAGAAAAAGAAGACCTCTAAAGACATCTCTGGGCTGGCCTGGTCTCTTTGGTTTTGGACATGGCTCCTGAGATATCTACCATTTGGTTATTAATTTTCTTAAGTCTTACAGTGACATAATTTACAAATCTGTTTTTTATGGTATATCTTCTCTATTTTAATTCTTGAAATAGGTTGGCAAAAACACATGACAAATCACATATATACAGTAATTCTATAGTTTTCATGTGACTTTAAACAGTTGTCAAATAATAATCATGAAACAGAACTTATTCTTACTTAGATAATAAAGAATTCAGGGACTGGCAGGTGGCATGACAGTTAAGTTGCTGGACTCCCACATGTTCAACTGTATTTCAAGTCACAGACCTGGTGGCTTGCTTTCTCACAATTCCCCCCTCTCGCTCTCTTTTTTCTCTCTCTCTATTCAAAGTAAAATAA
>NW_006199366.1:0-877 GCF_000334495.1 Tupaia belangeri chinensis
TAGTCTCCAAGGACAGCAGTCACCTGAGTGATCTCCATTGTGAAATTTCAGCACATCATGATTATCAGGTACTTCCTGGTCCCACCCACCTGACCAGTACTCTGGTCTCTCTAGGGAAGGCATTTCTGGTGTGACCACAGCAGGCCAGAGCTGGGGCAGGACTGCCCATTCTGTCTTGATTTGCAGGCCACCAACTGTGGAAGAAGACCCTACTGTCTGACATTCTGAAGACCTCACTCACCCCAGGCACACTCACCAAAACCTTCTGTAGCTGCCTCATCTGATCTCTCTAGGGGCCCATCCCCAGGAGAGTAGAGTTGGGAGTCTCCACCTGTGAGGATCAGGAGCAAGGGTTGATTGATGGCCCTCTCCTCACCCTGTGAGAGACCAGTCTCACTGACCTTAGACCCTGGACATCTGGTTGGCTTATCTGGGTCAGCACTCATGGCATTTGCCATGGGCTTTGGCTCAAGCTCAAGCCCAGATCCAACACTCACTGGGGTGTCCTCTGAATCTGCTCTCTTGGTTTCTGTTTCCCCATCTGGAAAGGGAAGGGGACTGCTCTCTGTCAGGAGCTCTCAGACATGCTGTTCACATCTTCACCTCTGCTCTCTACCTTGTTCATGTGAGGCAGTCCCAGGCACACAGGCTGGCTCCTGTTCCATCTCTTGAAACTCACTGTCCTTCTCGAAGCCTGTATGCCAAAGTCATCCTGCTCCCTTTCCAGAGTAGATTTCAGAGCCTGAAAGGGGCACTGGTGACTCTGTTACCCACAGGATGGGCTGGCTCCTCTCCCTGACAGCTGATGCTCTATCTAACTTCCTTCACTCACAACTAGAGCAGCTTAACTGGCCAGGGCCCCACTTATGGTCTCTAC
>NW_006199367.1:0-1777 GCF_000334495.1 Tupaia belangeri chinensis
ATTGTGTCATGACTTTCCCAACAACCCAGTACTATTGCCTAAACATTACCAAAAATAAACAAATAAATAAGTAATAAATTGAGAAAGGAGTAGACAAAATACCTATTTCTGTAAAAAAGAAAATAATTGAAACACAGACATGGCTGTTAATTTCCATAAGCTCTATAACTGTTTTCCTGTTAATTAACAACAGAGGTGAGCAGTTGCAACAGAGACCATATAATGTGTAAAGACAAAACTATTACCAACCACTTAAAAAAATTTAAAAAAGATTAACAAACCATGCTTTCATATATATATAAATAAATGGGTATTTCAAAAATAAGACTCCATTCTTCTATCATATAATTTAAATACCAATTTCTCAAAAAGTAACTAGGAACAAATAAACTGAACTCAAGATACAAATGTTTTAAATAAAAACTGTTTTTAATATTTAAAAAAAAACAATTGCTACAGTAAACCTTTACTCACCAGAGAGAGAAGAGAGAGAGGGAGAGAAAGAGAGTGAGAAAGCAAGACACCAAACCATGGTCATCCAGGTAGAAGTTCAGCATCTCAAACATCACATCACCTGCTTGCCCCAAAATATTTGTTTCTTTACAAGTTCTCTGTCCAGCAGGTGATGTAGTAAAAGCATTGGGCTCCCACATGGTTGACTGGTGTTTGAATCCCAGACCTGATGTCTCTCATTTTCCCTTTCTCTCTCTCTCTCTCCCTGGTGAGTTAAAATAATAATAATAATGAGACTATCAGAAGGCATAATTATTATGTCGATGAACTCCCACATGGCTGACTGCTATTTGAGTCCAAGATTCAGTGGCTTGAAATTCATGCTGGGCACCTGTTGTGTGCGTGTCAACATCCCAAGAGGTGAATGGAGGAGAAGCGATTGAGGCATGGCCATTCCTTCTGTGGGGGTGTTTTCTCACTTTCTGTATCGTTGCCTCTCTGCCAAGTGCACATGCCCTATAGCAAAAATCTATAAAATAATTAATAAAATAATAACAGTAGTAATAAAAGTAAATTTAAAAAAAGTTCTAAGTTAAGGCCATTTTAAAAGTTAAATAAAAATAACTGCAGTTACTTGCTTTGTCTTTCATAGTCATAGCATTTATGCCAATTTTATCAAACTTGGATCACATATTTTTATCCAGTAAGTAGCCAACCTTGAAAAAATAAAAAAGGGTAAATGTATAAGAAAACTTAAAATAATATATCAGTAGAATAGCTAACTTCTTTTTAAAAAAACAAGGTTTTGTTATAGGGTGCATGTGCTCACCAGAGTGAGAGACAAAGACAGTGAAAGGAAAAGTGGAAGTCACCCCCAGGGCAGACTTCCAGGCTGAAACCTCCTTCCATTCTCCTGCTGAGATCTTGAAAATGCACACGCACGTGCCTGGTGTGATTTTCAAGTCACTGGCTCTGGAACTCAGACTGTGGTCAGTCATATGGAAGTCTAGCTACATAACCACTATGTCATCTGCTGACCCAATAAATAATGTTTTATAAGAAAAACAGTTGCCAGTATATATAAACTCTTTAATTATATTTACTTAAATGCCAACTTTCCAACAATTAGTACATACTATTTTTTAAGTTAATGTACTAAAAGAACGCTCAGAGGACAGAAGTACCTTCTTGTTTTTGGCCACTGATTCCCTAGTAGAGAAATACCATAGTATATAAGGCAGATTAAATTTTAAAAGTTGACATGGATGGGTTTTGAAATATTTAAGACAAAAATGCAAATTTTATCCCAGAAGTCTTACTCTTT
>NW_006199368.1:0-692 GCF_000334495.1 Tupaia belangeri chinensis
TAATAAGTGACCCAAAACAAAAAGGTACTACAGTTATCTGAGCAGTTTTATTAGGATAATAGCTCTTAAAAATACCATGTACTAATTGTTGAAAAGCTGGAATTTAAGTAAACATAATTTAAGAGTTTATATATAGGGGCAAGTGTGTGTGTGTGTGTTTAATTATTTATTGGGTCAGCAGACGGCATAGTGGACTACCTGGCAGGACTCTAACATGGATGACTATGGCTTTATGGCTTGAATTCCAATCATGCTGGGAATGTGTGTGTGTGTTCCCAAGACCCTGTATGGAGAATGGAAAAGAGACTGAAGCATTGCCATCTCTCCTGGGGATTGATTTCTCACTTTCACTCTCACTGTCACTCTGGTGAGCACATGCACCATATAGCAAAACCTTTAAAAAAGGGGGGGAGGGTAAAAAGGAAGTTAGCTATTTTATTAATACACTATTTTAAGTTTTCTAATAAATGTAGCCTTTTTTATTTTATCAAGGTTGGCAACTTATTGGATCGAAATATTGAATCCAAGTTTGTTAAAACTGGTAGTAATACTATGGCTAAAAAGGCAGTAGAAGTAAGTAACTCCAGTTATTTTTATTAAAGTTTTTAAATAGCCTTGATTGAGAACTTTATTTAATTTTAGTTATTGTAAATATTATTATTTTACAAGAGTTTTTTGCTATAGGGTCCATG
>NW_006199369.1:0-15486 GCF_000334495.1 Tupaia belangeri chinensis
TTTTTTTTTTTTTTAATTAAAATGATTTTATGTCTCTTCATGTCATTTAGGAAAAAAAACCAAACTTCTTAACAATGATGACTACAGAAAGCTCTTTGAGCAGACCTCCACCTTCCCTGTCTGGGTAGGAACTGGACTCTGTAATGCTGAAGCTGAGAGACCCACTTAATGTGGACATCACTTGCCTGCTCCTCTGGGCCCTGTGAGGTTTATTCCCTTTTGTCAGACTTCATAGCCCTTAGTCTCTCACCACAGACAACGGCTGAGTTGAAGTCATTGGCATTTCTCCTGCACATATGGAGTTTTGTGCTAAGATGTTCAGTAATATTTCATGTAAAATTGTGGTGGAATATATTATCTACTACAAGGAGCCATGCAATAAATTCCTGTGTGAGTTCCATTTCAGGAAATATTTAGTCTCTGAAATTGGAAGCATCTGTTTTCTGTTGTCAAAAATCTAAATGTGTAACCTGGGGTCTCCTTTGGCTTTCAGTCCAGAAAACTTGGAACCAGATATATTAATCAAGAATTGTGAACTGCTTAATGCTGCTGTCTCTGAGATTATGAGTCCCTTTTGCTCCCTTAAACAGATTCTTTTCTTTAACACAGAAAAAACCTTCTTGTTCTGTTTGTTCTCTAACATCCTAAAAGATGTCAGGGTGGGGAGTGCTAGGAATACCATCAAAGCACAACTTAATGACTTTTCATATTTTGATTATTATCTTTTGTCTTTTATCTGTATATTTTTACAGAATTGTAGTTAGCACTTAATATAAGAAGAACCAATAAATCTTGGTCACCTTACCTTTTCTATGAACCTTTTCTATCCTTTCTGTCACGTAATTCAGACACTCATAATTTCTTACCAGGATAATTTCTGTCTTCTGTTGTGATCTTTTGCATAACATAGCATGCCACCAAAATTCATGGGATGGGTCAGATATCTGACATGGTGAGAAATTTAAAATGTATATGTACATATGTTACTTATGTAGGGCAGAGAACTAATACGTTAACTCTGGACTTTGTATTTAAAAATGTAAGTGTGTAATCCCTTCTCTCTGAGGTTCTAGGAAAAAGAGGACATTAAATGAGTCTTCTTCTGTTGTCCTGATGACCAGACAGACACTCAAAGTGAAATACTAAAAAATGCATTGTGAATCATATTTTGAGACTCTTAGCTCATCTTTCTCCGAGATATATACAGACAGTAGGTTGACTTAGAATTTTTGACTTTGCGATGGTGCAAAATCAACATTCAGTAGAAACTACATTTTGAGTTTTGTTCTTTTCTCAGGTGGGGGATATGTGGCCTGAAAGTCTTGCAATCCTGGGCAGCAGCAGGGATCTGCAGCTCCCAGTCAGCCCCTTGATCACAGGGTAAACAACGATACTCTGTGGTGGACTACAATCTTCAATAAATGATCATCCACCATATATTATAAAATAGCCTTTGTATTAGATGCTTTTTGCCAAATTGTGGGTTAACCAAAGTGTTCTAAACACATTTGAAGCTAGTTATGATATTCAGTAGGTGAGGCACATCAAATATGCATTTTTTTTTTAGAGAGATTTTTGCTGTAGGTTGCATGTACTCACCAGAGACACGGAGAAACAGAAAATGAGGATTCACACCCCCTCCCCCCAGGAGAGATGGCCATGTGCAATCTTTTCTTCTCTAGGGATTCTGGTCATGCAGCCACACAAATCCGGCATGAGTCTCAAACCTCCTGGTCTGGGACACAAACCATGGTCGACCATGTGGGAGTCTTGCACCTCCACCATCATCACACCTGCTGGCCCTATCAAATGCATTTTTAACTCAACACTATTTTTAGACTACAATAGGTTTATCCAGACATAAGTTCATTATTAAGTAGAGGGGCATCTTTATAAGAAAAGCAGAAGAGGGACCGACATGTGGCTTGGGGGTTGAGGCACTGAACTCCCATATGGCTGACCATGGTTCAAGTTCTGTACCTGGTGTTTTGAAAATTACACTGGGCATGTGTGTGTGTGCATGTCAAAATCTTGAGAAGAGAATGGAGGAGAGGGGTTTGTGTAATGACCATCCCTCCTGGGAGGGATTTCTCACTTTCTTTTTCACTGTCTCTCTCTTCCTCTCTCTCTCTGGCAAGTGCACACTCCCTATGGTAAAAACCTAAAAAAAAAAGAAGAAAGAAAAAAGAAAAGAAAAAAGAAAAAGAAGAGAAAAGCAGAAGACATTGATGGAAAATTTTTTTAGAAAGAATTTTTGTGTATCTTGAATTTTGTCTGCTTCCCTAAGGAAATGATAAGGTACTTCTCCACAATCTCAACCTACCATCTGAGTGACTGGCAATTGAAGGGGTACTGGGAGACCTGAGCATGTGACTTCAGGCATTTAGAGCAGTTAAGGTCTCAAACTTGATTCTCACTTGAAAACATCTCTAGGTAAGAATCTGGCTAGAGACTTGAAGAATGGCTCATAGCAGTAGGTTGCTACATTCCCATTGATGGAGAGGCAAAGGTTTGAGCTTTTGGGGGGCAGATATGAATTCAGTTTGAATCTGGTAAACAGCCACCCTCTTTAGCAAGATCCCTTTGACAGGGTGACTATTAACCAGCTTTTCTCTTGGACACCAAGGAGGTTGCACTTTCTGTAGACCATTTGAGGTTGGATATCAACACAGGACTTGCTTTGGCAGGAATAACGTGGTAGGCAGAAATAACATAGGTCACTTTCAGGTAGAAGTTTTAAAAACCAGTGAGGGATTTGCCTCTTTCTCTGTCCTATGTAGCAAAGGATCACCTCATGAGTTTAGGGAAATACAGATGAGGAAGTTCATGAACAAATGCAACTGAGAAAAGATGGACTCTTAGAGCAGCCACTCAAATGATGGTAGACTTATGTAGGTATAGGTAAATATTTTCAGGTAGAATTGGTTGTCAGTCCACATGACCTTTAAGACTATCCTTTTATTTTTGGAGAGGTTTTTCGCTATAGGGCGCGTGCACTCACCAGACAGAGACATAGAGACAGAAAGCGAAAAATCACCCCCCAGGGGTGATGGTCACGCCGCAATCCCTTCTCCTCCATTCTCCTCTCGGGATCTTGGGCACGCACACACACGCGCCTGGCGTGAGTTTTAAGCCACCGGGTCCAGGACGCGAACCACGGTCTACTACGTGGGAGTCCAGCGACATAGCCATTATGCTAACTGCTGGTTCCCAAGACTATCCTTTAAGGAATCTGACTCAAGGTAGTGGTGATGGCAGTGATGATGGTGGTGATGGTGGTGGTGATGGTGGTGGTGGTATTGGTGATGATGGCAGTGATGGTGGTGATGGTGGTAATGGTAGTGATAATGGTGGTAGGGTGGTGGTGGTGATAGTGGTTTAATGGTGGTGGTAATGATACTGAGTGATCTGATTCAGAACGGTGGACAGAACACCCACAGTCACCATCTACCCATCCAAAATCCATTTTGGGACCAGCAGTTAGCATAATGGCTACATTGCTGGACTCCCACATAGTCAACTGTGGTTCAAGTCCCAGACCCAGTGGCTTAAACTCACGCTGGGCGTGTGTGTGTGCGTGCCCAAGATCCCGAGAGGAGAATGGAAGAGAAGGGATTGCGGTGTGGCCATCCTCCCTGGGAGGTGGTTTCTTGCTTTCTGTCTCTCTGTCTCTCTCTGTCTGTCTGGCGAGTGCATGTGCCCTATAGCAAAAACCTCTCCAAAAAAAAAAAAGAACATAAAAATACTACAGATTCATCCAGGAGTCTATTAGTATATTTATGAGAATTCTAGAAATAAAAGAGAAAGCAGAGCCTATATGTAATTATTAAATTCATTTTAAAAACATGTTTGCTATAGACATGAACATTTAGAGCCAAACAATATAAATGAAAAGTCTTACTTCCAACAGTAATGAAATTAACCACCATCGCCATCACCACCATCATCATCACTAAGATCCCCAACACCACATCCACCCAAAATAAAGAAGTCTGATCTCAGCTTGTCAAGAAAACAAAAAAGGTTTATTCATGGCTGAACTTGAGAATGGACCACCCAGGAGCAATGCTTCAGTTGCCTGTAATGCTCCAAAAGGGTAAAGTTTGAGGTTTTCTTTCTTTCTTTTTTTTTTTTTTTTTGGAGAGATTTTTGCTATAGGGTGCCTGCACTTGCCAGAAAGACAGAGAGAGACAGAGAGACAGAAAGCAAGAAACCACCCCCCAGGGAGGATGGCCACGCCACAATCCCTTCTCCTCCATTCTCCTCTTGGGATATTGGGCACTCATGCACATGTGCCCAGTGTGAGTTTAAGTCACCGGGTCCAGGACTCGAACCACAGTCGACTACGTGGTAGTTCAGCAACATAGCCATCACACCAACAGTTGGCCCCTGAGGTTTTCTTTTATGGAGAAAGAAGAAAAGGAAATACAGAGGAAAAAGAAAAATTACAAAAATAATTTCTCAGGGTTTCACATCATTCACCTTAGTTAATAACTTTAGCATAGAATTTTATTGTCTTTGTGTCACTTTAAGGTTGAATTTCCATGAGTACAATCTTTTGCGCCATATCTCAGAAGACTGGCATCAGCTCTTTTGACTCTCCACTGGTCACCATGCATGGCTAAAGTATCACAGTCTCATCTTTCTCAAGGCCTGAATAATTTAAAATACGTTACTTACCTTGTTTCTCAGTCATCACCACCATTTTCACCACCATCACCACTACCACCACCATCACCGCCACTGCCATCACCACCCACTGCCATCACCACCACACCATCACCACAACCAATAAGTATAATGCCTATTTATTGATCACATGCTGTGCTACAGGCATGTTTCAAGTTCTTCCTACATTTTAAATGATCAGTGCCTTAACACTTCATGGTAAAATTTCAGAATATCGGGAATGAAGGAAAGGTGGTAAAATCTTCAAGATAGAGAAAAGAAGTCACAAGAATATTATTGGCCTCAGACTGTTCATTATAAATTTAGGCTATTATAGGGACCAGCAGGTGGCGTGGTGGTTAAGGTGCTGGACATTCCCACGTGGCCGACCACGGTTCAAGTCCTAGACCTGGTGGCTTGCTTTCTCACTTTCCCTCTTTCTATTCCTCTCTGTCTCTGTCTGTCTCTGATCAAATTAAAATAAATGAATGAATAAATAAAAATAAATAATTAAAATGTTTTTAAAAATTTAGGCTATTATAAGATAATAAATAAAACTTCTGAAGCTCTAAGGAAAAGTCTATTCCAATTCCAAATTCAGAAAAACAGTAAAGTATGAGGGTACATGAACATCTTTTAGATGTTTAAGGATTCACAAATGCTCTTGCAAGAGTTTACTGAAGATATATCATAAAACAGAAAAGTGGGCATCTGGATTCAGGAAATGAGACCAGACTCTCAAAGGGAACAGAGTCCTGTAGACTACACAGTAGCCTTGATACCCTGGAAGAACTTAAAAATATGATAAAGGTGCAAAGGGAAAGAAAAAGAAAAGTATTGTTACCTCAGGGAAAGCAAACTGCTGGATGGGAAAGTGGTGAACAGAGTGAATACAAATGTGCGGTCAATGGGCCTCAAGGAAAAAAATAAATTTCTAACAACTGAGAGAATATGAGATTAGAAAATGTTAGAGTTGGAGTATTTCCCTCAACATATCAAGAAAAGGTGTTTGAAATTCCAGGATTAAAAAGAAAGAGAAAAAAGAAGGGAAAGGAGGAGAGAAGGGAGGAGGAGAAGGAAAGAAGTAAGGAAAGAATAAGGGAAGGAGGGAAAGGAGGAAGGAAGGAGGAAAAGAAGGAAAGACAGAGAGAGGGATAGATGCGAGGAAGGAAGGAGCAGTAGGTGACACAGTGGGTACAATATGTGGCAGTTAGGATCCAAAGCTGTGCTACCAGAATGCTTCAGATCTTGTTTGCGCTCAGAAGAGAGCAGGGCTGGGCCTGGTTTATCTTTGGACAGGACATGTATCATAGGTAGTTACAGTCGAGCCAGCAAGGCAACAGCATGCTGTTTATTTCCAGCCATTGGTAGAATGTGAGAAAAGAGGATCTGTATGTGAACGTTCAAAAAAACAAATTTTAGGGAACCAGCAGTTAGCGTAATGGCTATGTCGCTGGACTCCCACGTAGTCGACCGCGGTTCACGTCCCGGACCCGGTGGCTTAAAACTCACGCCGGGCGCGTGTGCGTGCGTGCCCAAGATCCCGAGAGGAGAATGGAGGAGAAGGGATTGCAGTGTGCCTATCCCCCCTGGGGGGGGATCTCTCGCTTTCTGTCTCTATGTCTCTCTCTGTCTGTCTGGCGAGCGCACGCGCCCTACAGTGAAAATCTCTCCAAAAAAAAAAATTTTTAATTATTATCAATGTGGCAAAAAGTTTACAAAAACTTACTTAAACCACTCACAGTCTTAGTGTCTTCCTGCACATCTTATCCTGTTCCCTCGGCCTCCAAAGGCAATATGTTTCAATTCTTCATACAAATTCTTTCTGGCATTTATTTAAATATTTCTGAAAAACAGGTTATATAGATTTTTGGGATATATCAATTTTAGACAATATTATCAACTTCCCATGATGACACATGAGACTTAGGTTTCTTATCTGCTACCTTCTACACCCTTGCACGGCACCCACGCCTTCTGTCACATGGCTCTGACGTGTTTGTCTTCATGTTAAGTTAAATGTTGGTTGATCTAACCTGGTCACATCTGTGTACATACTGACCACTCTTAAGTTAGGTGGTGTATGTCTATGTTTATGTTTTCTTTTATCTTTTTCATTTTTGTTGTTCTTCCTGAAACTTTGTCAGTAACTTTTTTCAGTGCTTAGATCTTAATTTTAGCTCAATGCATTTTTTTTTTTCTCCCAATATGCTCAGTGCGGCTTTCTGTTATATTGTTCCTAGAAACTCATCTTGGAAGTCTATGTCCACCTGACTCTTCCTGGACTGGTGGCTGTGAAGCAGGATATTACTGTGTTGGATCCCCATTTCCTGTATCCTATGTAGTGCTGTGCTGAAATGACCCACTAGCAGCCTTCCAAAGGTAAAACTTAAATCTTTGAGAGATTTCAAACACGCTCATTGGCAGCCATTATGGGGATATTTATACCATTCAAAAAGGTAAATGCTATACATCAGGACTTTTGGGTGGGAGTGGGAATCTGCTTTACCAGCACACTGCAGATCCTACATCCGCCTATGTATTGATTGACTCCATACTTCTTTAAAAAAACAAAAAGTTAATTAATTTATTTCTTCCATGAGAGAGACAAAGAGAGACAGAGAAAATGTAACCCCAATAAGGCCCTGACACTATGATTCACCCCTAGTCTCACCTAGTCCTGCATCATGGGAACATGTGCCCAGCGTACTCAGGGAGGTCGCTGGACTTGAACTCAGAGCCTTCCTATGTGAGTCAGTCTTGCAGAGGGTCCTGCTTTACACTTTCCAGGTCCCCAATCTACTCATTCTTGTGATGAGTCATATTCCATAGTGTACTCTAAAAAGAGGGAAGGACACATGGGAGGTGACATTTTTCATGTCTACAAGTGCCTTTCTCGCATTCTCATCCTTGGCACATCATTTGACAAAGTAGAGAATTCTAAGTTAAAACACAATTTCCCTCAGAATTTTTTTTTTAATTTTAATGTATTTACTTATTTGTAAGAGATATTTTTGCTGTAGGGTGGATACACTCGCTGGGGTGATAGAGACAGAGAGAGAGTAAGAGAGAAATCACACACACACACACACACACTTCTGAGGGGGGAGATAGACATGCTACAATCCCTTCTCCTCCATTATCCTCTTGGGATCTCAGGCGTGTATACACACACTCCTGGCATGAATTTTAAGCCATCAGGTCCAGACTCCAACTGCAGTCAACCATGTGGGAGTCTAGTGACGTAAACATTATGTCATCTGCTGGTCCCTCCCTCAGACTTTTGAAGGCATTGTTCCATTGTCTTCCATATTCATCATTGCTGTTGAAAACTATGAAGTTTTCCCTCTTTCCTGGCCTTTCTCAGTGGACCTATATTTATTCCCTCTGTATTCAGATTTTCTTTTTTTGAGAGGTTTTTCACTATAGGGCGCATGCACATGCCAAAAAGACAGAGAAAGAGAGACAGAAAGCAAGAAATCACCTGCCCAGGGGGGATGGCCATGCCACAATCCCTTCTCTTCCATTCTCCTCTCGGGATCTTGGGCACGCACGCACATGGACCCGGCATGAGTTTAAGCCACCGGATCCAGGACTCGAACTGCGGTCGACTACATGGGAGTCCAGCGACATAGCCATTACGCTAACTGCTGGTCCCTGTATTCAGATTTTTTAAAGACCTCTCGTTCCCCTAGAGTTCTGAAGTTTTATAAGATAATGCAGTCACATGCAGTGTTGGCAGACTCTGTCCATCTGGTACTGCGTGACCTTTGGTTCTGGGAAAATTTTTTTTGACATTTTCACCCTCACTGCCTCCACAAAAATCTCACCTTTCGATTTTTTTTTTTCTTTGTCTACCTGGCACTTCAGGTGGTTGAATGTAATATCTGCCATTAATAATCTCTATCTTCTTGTCATTTTTTTACCTTCTGATTTTCTTTTCTCTTTCTCTGCCATCCCCCCTTCCCCCTTCCTGGTATATTTCACTGTTTTGCATAATTTTTCATTTAGCTATCATATTTTCAATTTTCAAGAGCTCTTCGTTTGTTCTCAGATTATTATTTTTGAAAATCACATACCAGAGGGGCTGGACAGTGACATAATGGTAAAATTCAATGCTCTTTGAGGCTATCCCACATGGGATGGTTTCAGGTTCATATCCAGAAACTTCTTTTTTTTTTTGAGAGGTTTTTGCTATAGGGCACGTGCGCTCGCCAGACGGACAGAGAGAGACATAGAGACAGAAAGCGAGAAATCACCCCCCAGAGGGGATGGACACGCTGCAATCCCTTCTCCTCCATTCTCCTCTCGGGATCTTGGGCACGCACGCACACACGCCCAGCGTTGAGTTTTAAGCCACTGGGTCCGGGACGTGAACCACGGTTGACTATGTGGTAGTCCAGCGACATAGCCATTACGCTAACTGCTGGTTCCCATATCCAGAAACTTCTGATACACCAGGCTTGTGTGCACCCATGATAAAGGGCTGGCTGAGGCCAGGGTTGGATTGTAGAGTTGAGACCCTGTCGGGGGTTCTGTCTCTCTCTTTCTCCCTCTATTTCTCTCTCATGCATGTCCATGGAAAAAAATGTAAATAAATTTTAAAAATTATATATCCAGGAGTCTTTTGAACTAAGGAAAATATTTGATAAATAAACCCAAGAAGGCTCAGTCTCTGTGGTTTAACCCCTAGCAAGCTGGATTGCAGTGCTGGAAGCCACATGGTGACTATAGGTTTGGATACCTAGGATGACCCCCAAACATTCTGAGTGTGTATACAGGTGCCTACGATCCTGAGGAGCTGGAGGACTATGGAAAGAGAGGAAGGATGAAGAGATTCTGAAAAAGCTGTTTTCTATCTCTTTCTCATGCACATGTTCTTCATAGAGAAAGAAAGAAAGAGAGGAGAAAGTATGAAAGAAAAAAAGAGAAGGGAAGAGAAACAAATGGGAAACAAAGGAAGAAACAGCCCAAGAAGAAAGCATAAAGGCTATATCTTTTAATACAATATCACTTTTGGGACCAGCAGTTGGCGTCATGGCTATGTTGCTGGACTGTGGGGTTGGGGGTGCTTTCTCCCTCTCCTTCTTTTTGTCTCTCTGTCTCTCTCTGGTGATTATACACATACCTTGGCAATCTTGGCAATTAAAAATAAAACAGAAAAAAAATAGAATGGACTCACATAAAATCTCCAGTAACAAACGTTTTTGGTTTTTATTATCTGAGAGTATTTTTTTTTTCCTCCTTGGAAATACCCAGAAGGGTGGGAAATTTTTATATCTCAGGTCAAGGTAATGAGAGACATAGTAATTATTGCTTTGGCTTTGGGCAGGCTGTGACAGGGGCATAGATAGGAACCTACTGCTTCTTAACACAGTCATCTTCTGTTCCTGACATGGAACAGGGGAGAAAGCCCTGCTGAGCAGAGGGAATAGAAAATTTTGAGCCCTGGGCTTGGCACAGCAAGCCCTATGCAGGTGAGACCCGCTTACTTGAGAGTCTGTAGAAGTTAAAGTCTCACCATATTGAATATGACCTCCACTGCGGGTAAGTGTCTCAGGGAGCTTGTTTTAAACTCAATACTGTGAGCTTCGGCTTCTATAGCATAGCTGGGGGTCTACTGAACTGCATAGCCGAGAGCTAGCTGCTTGCTGCCTGTGGTTGACGTACCTGGCCCAGTCAGCCTGAAGTACATCAGGCACGTCTATGAGTGCAGGACGCTTTCCTCTCTCATGCTGTCGCTTATCTGTGAGCATGTGCTCTATCATAAACAACAAGTACATTCATACTGTGGAAAAAATGGAGCAGATGGGGAAATAAAGACAACAGGGACTAGCAGATGGTGTAATGGTTGTGTCGCTGGACTCCCATGTAGTTGACCACAGTTTGAGTCCCAGACCTGGCAGCTTAAACTCACACAGGGTGCGTGTGCATGTGTGCCCAAGATCCTGAGAGGAGAATGGAGGAGAAGGGACTGCGGTGTGGCCATCCTCCCTGGGGGCGGTGATTTCTCGCTTTCTGCATCTCTGGTGAGCAGAGCACACATGCCCTATAACAACAAAAAAGAAAGACAACAAACAGGAGTGCAAAGCTTTGTTTATAGGGATAACAATGGTGCAGAATGGAAGCAGATGGGAAAAGGAAAACTAAGAAAGTCAAAGAAAAGAGAGTGGGATGGGGCCAGGGAGAGGGATAATGAGAGAGTAGGACTTAGGGAGGAAGAAGATTCAGATAAGATAGACTGAAAACAGAGAAAAAGGGAAACAGAGCAAAAAGTAAGCAAAGGAGACCCCATGGCAGTAAATTAGGGCCCCCCATGCCCAGAGCAGGTGCTCTGTGCAGCTCTGAGCCTATGCAGGCCTGTTGCTTAGGTTACAGCACCATCTGAGCTCACCATTTTCCTATCAAATGCACTGGCCGGCAGAAGGAAGCACAGGAGGTTGCAATGAGAGGCCAGGAAAGAGATACAAATGTAGTCAGACGGAAAGTTCATAATGACCCTAGCAGCAAATGCTCAGATGCAAAACAGACAGAAACTCTAGAAGGGCTCCTGGTCATACAGACACCAGAAGGTCTGGGAAGCCCGTCTTGTGCAGGCTGCGGTCCAGCAGGATGGGAAGCATGGCTTATACTTGGTCACACACAAGTGCTCATTGAGAGGATCACAGATTGGCAACTCGGAGTCTTTCCAACCATTGGAGGTTTCTGATCTTATTGCAGGGATACCCATAGCAAAGTTAAATTCATTGGGAGAAAAACACAGAACGAGAGGTTTTTTTCCAATTAGCACAGGAATTTTTCTTTTTAAAATTTTGCCAGAAGGCACATGCACTTTCCAGAGAAAACAGAGGTACAGAAAAATAGTGAGAGAAAGAATGCATCATTTGGGTCTGGTTGCAATTCCTTCTCCTCCATTTCTCCATCCTGTCAGGATTTTGGACTCTCATGCATAGGTGCCTGTCATGTATGCCAAGCTACCAGGAAGGGGATTCAAAATGTATGGGAAGTCATGAGGAATCTGGCTCTCTTAAGCACCTGACCATCGGGCTGGCCCAACACAGGAATGTCTACTGTGTTGGAGACAGGGTCGAGGATTGGGTTGTCAGTATAAGGATTAGGGTGCTCAGATCTGCTGGGCACATGTGTGCTGTCCACTGCCTGTAACTCCCAGAAGATGCAGCAGACCCTCACAAGTGGGAAATTTGCTCGTTTTAAAACACAATTTTAGGGTCAGCAGCTGGTGTGGTGGGTAAGGTGCTGGATCCCACATGACCAACTCAGTGGTTTGAGTCCTAGACTCAAGAAGCTTGAAAAATCTCGTTGGGTACATGTATATGCATGCCCCAAATCCTGAGAGGAGAATGGAGGAGAAGGGATTGTTGCGTGACATCCCCCTGAGTGGGGGGTGGTGATTTCTCTCTCTCTCTTTCTCTCTCCCTGTCTCTCTCTGGGGAGCACGTGTACCCAATAGCAAAAATCCAAAAAGCAGAAAGAACCCATAATTTTAAAAACTGGATTATGTGACTGTCCAGCTGAAAGATAGCCAGGAGCAACAGCTCTAGAATGAGCTTCCATCCAAACACATTTAAAAATCCCTAGCAAAAACAGCCTGATATTGGCAACAGTAGCCCTTCCATCACTCAGGAAGTTGACCTTTCTGGGGGCATCAGATGGATAAAACTTGAAGAAATAATATTAACATTTTAAAAATCTGCTTGCAGTTATTTCAAGAAAACATAAGCTATTTGGGGAAGCTGAACGCCAACTTTGAACCACTTTTCAAATAATGATTCCTTACAGATAACATTGACAAGCCAAACATGAAACAGGAAATACTAATCTATTCCTATTTACATAGTGATCCCTATCAATGTAACATGCAGGGAATTATATTTAAACTTTAGCTTGTTTTTACATCTAACAGCTGTAAATGGCATAAAAATGACCTACAGTTGCAGTTCCCACTTACTGAGCTGTCTCCCTGCTGCTGTGTCTCAGCACTTCTAATTAAAGCTCTACTGGCGGGAACCAGCAGTTAGCATAATGGCTATGTTGCTGGACTCCCATGTAGTTGACCGTGGTTCGCGTCCTGGACCTGGTGGCTTAAAACTCACACCGGGTGCATGTGTGTGCATGCCCAAGATCCTGAGAGAAGAATGGAGGAGAAGGGATTGTGGCGTGGCCATCCCCCTGGGGGATGATTTCTCGCTTTCTGTCTCTATGTCTCTCTCTGTCTGTCTGGTGAGCACATGCGCCCTATAGCGAAAAAACCTCTCCAAAAAAACCAAAAAACAAAACAAAAAAGCTCTACTGGCAACAGGACCTTCCCAAAAGAAGACTGAGAAAGAAACAAGAGAAAGCCTAGAAAGACTGTGTTCTAAAATATCTACAAAGTGCCTTAAAAATCCCTAGGAGATTTTGCTTGGGGATCCCTGACTTCAATTATGTTCATAAACTTCATAGCAGCTAAACTACAAACTCTCCATCTTGGCTAAATTAAAATCTTCAAAGTAAATCCTTTAAAGCAAATATAAAGAGATCATCTTTAAATAGCACAAGATTTTGGAGGTTAAAGAGCTCCCAAATTTAATGATATTGCATATATTGACACGAGCTCCATAACACGTTTTCCCTTAAAAATGCTTCTACTTTGGGAACCAGCAGTTAGTGTAATGGCTATGTTGCTGGACTCCCACGTAGTCGACCGCGGTTCACGTCCCAGACCCGGTGGCTTAAAACTCACGCTGGGCACGTGTGCGTGTGTGCCCAAGATCCCGAAAGGAGAATGGAGGAGAAGGGATTGCGGCGTGACCATCCCCCCTGGGGGGTGATTTCTCACTTTCTGTCTCTCTGTCTCTGTCTGTCTGGCGAGCGCATGTGCCCTGTAGTGAAAACCTCTCCAAAAAAAAAGCTTCTGCTTTGACTTCAGTGGGTAAGGGTGCAAGGTATATTACTTGATAATTCTGAAAAATAAGAAAAGGAAGAGAAACATTCTCCCTCAGTAATTCTCACAGAAGTTCTATTTGAAACCTTTTATATGATAGAATCTCCATTTGTGTTGTACTAAATTGTTTATATTTAACCAATCATATTTCTTAATATAGAAACTATTTAAATTCTTAAAGAATGCCAAGTGTTATTACAAATTAAAACATAGAGCAAGAAATGCCATGCTTTCTTAAAATAAAAAAATAAATTGAGAGGATCCTTAATTTGTCACAGGTATAAGTATTAAGCTGACAAAATATTGCTTGTCTGCAACTGCTATTTAATAATCACATTAATCCTATAAATTAAAAACACTTAAAGATGGGACCAGCAGTTGGCATAATAACTATGTCACTGGACTCCCATGTAGTTGACCGCAGTTCAAGTCCCAGACCTGGTGGCTTAAACTCACACCGGGCATGTGTGTGTACATGCCCAAGATCCCAAGAGGAGAATGGAGGAGAAGGAATTGCAGTGTGGCCATCATCCCTGGGGGGTGATTTCTCGCTTTCTGTTTCTCTCTCTCTGTCTTTCTGATGAGCGCATGCGCCCTATAGCAGAAACCTCTTCAAAAAAATAAAAACAAAAAACACTTTAAGATAAGCAACTGGCCCATACATAAACCCATATATCTATGGTCAATTGCTTTTAAGACTCAGAGGGAAAAGAAGAGTCTTTCCAACAACTGATTCTGGAACAACTAGATATTCACGTGCAAAAGAATGAACTCGGACCTCTACCACACAGTATACACAAAAATTAACAAAAATTGCTTAAAGACCTATACATAAAAGCTGAAGTTATAAATTTCTTAGAACAAAACATAAAGTTTAATCTTCAAGATTTTGGATTTAGCAATGGTTTCTTAGCGGTGACACCAGAAGCACAATCAACCAGAAAGAAAAATAGATAAGTTGACTTCATTAAAAGTGTTTGTGGAGACCAGCAGATGGTGCAACGGTTACATCACTGGACTTCTATGTAGTCGACCGCAATTTGAGTCCCAGACCTGGAGGCTTAAATCTCACGCTGGGCACATTTGTGTGTGTGCCCAAAATCCTGAGAGGAGAATGGAGGAGGAAGGATAGCCACATGGCCATTTCCCTGGGGAATGATTTCTCACTTTCTGTCTCTGTCTCCCTGGAAAGTGCATGCACCCTATAGCAAAAATCTCTTTTAAAAAAATTGTGTATAAAAGGGTACTCTCAGTAGTTAGCGTAATGGCTATGTCGCTGGACTCCCACGAAGTCGACCGCGGTTCATGTCCCGGACCCGGTGGCTTAAACTCACGCTGGGCGTGTGTGTTAGTGTGTGTGTGCGTGCCCAAGATCCAGAGAGAATGGAGGAGAAGGGATTGTGGCGTGACCATCCCCCCTGGGGGGTGATTTCTCGCTTTCTGTCTCTCTGTCTCTCTCTGTCTGTTTGGCGAGCGCACGTACCCTATAGCAAAAAACCTCTCAAAAAAAAAAAAAGAGGGTACTCTCAAGAAAGTAAAAAAGACAATCTACAGAATAACAGAAAATATTTGCAATTATAAAACAGATAAGGCTCTACAATCCCAAATATATAAAAGATTTATGATTCAACAATTAAAACATAAATAATGGGCCGGCAGGTCGTGTGGAAGTTAAGGCGTTGGATCGTACATGACTGCACTGCTTGAGTCCCAAACCCAGTGACTTGGAAATCACACCTAGTGTGTGCATATGCATGCTCAAAATCCCCAAAGGAAACTGGAGAAGGAATTGTGTGGCCATCCCCCCAGGGAGTGATTTCTCACTTTCCCTTTTTCTCTGTCTCTCTCTGGTGAGTGCATGTGCCCTGTAGGGA
>NW_006199369.1:15513-18140 GCF_000334495.1 Tupaia belangeri chinensis
AATAACCTAATTAAAAATAGAAAAAAATTTAAAGATTAAAAAAACAATTATTACTACTATTTAATTTGCCATGGGACTCACGTGCTCACCAGAGAGAGAAAGAAAGAAAGTCACCAGGTTGGGGATTTGAACCATGGTTGGCCATGTGGGAGTCCAGTGCCTTGACAACCATGCTACTTGCTGTCCCTAGAAAAAATATTTTAATAGACATTACTCCACAAAGGATCTACCAGTGATCAATGAGCACAAGAGATATTCAGTGCCCTCAGTCATTATGGAAATGCGAGTTGAAATCGTGGAGAGATCCTACTTCACACCCACTTGGGTGACAATAAAATGTTCTGGAATTCGATCATGGTAATGGTTGCATAACTCTGTGAAAACACTAAAAACTACTGAAAGAAAGAAAGCTGCGAGGTCCAGGACTCAAACCACAGTTGGCCATATGAGAGTCCAGCACCCTTAACCACCACACCACCTGCCGGCCCCAGGTATTATGTTTTATATTCATGTGGCATTGTGTGTCTGACCCTTGTTCAGAATCAAGTTCTGGAGAATCATGCAGCTATTCTAGTCTGAGAGTGTGTCTATTATTATTCCAAAGTTCCTGCTTAGGTTAGCACTGCCCTGCACCTTTGGGGTTATAGGGAGGGCAAATGAGCAAACAGTGGCAATTCTGGGTACATTAAGTGCTCAGTAATGGCAAACCCCAGCAGTAAACCCCTCACTGGAGGTCCCATTAACAAAGAGGTGAAAAATCTGAGTCCTTGTGCACTGCGGGCGGTGCAACATGATGCAGCCACTGTGGAAAACAGTATGAGGCTCCACAAAATACTAAAATTAGAATTACCCTATGATCCAGCAATTCCACTTTGAGTATCTATACCCAGAACAGAAAGCAAAGACTCAGAAAGGTACATGTGTCCCTGTGGTTACAGCAGCATTATTCACATTAGCCAAAAGGCTAGAACAGTGCACATGTCCCCAACGGATGAGTGGATGAGCAAAATGTAGTATATATACACACAACAGACAGTTATTCAGCCTTAAAAGGGGAGAAAATTCTGGCATACTCTACAACGTGGACAAACCTTGAGGACACTATGCTGAATGAAATAAGGCAGATATGAAAGGACAAACACTGTATGACTCCTCTTACAGGAAGTCCCTCAAGAGGTCAAATTCATACAGACACAAAGTGGAATGGAGAGTGCCAGGGGATGGGAGAGGGGAACTGGGGAGATGGAGTGGTGGCTAGGGCACTGGACTCTCACATGGCTGACTGCGGATCGAGGCGGACCTGGCAGGTTGAAAAGCATGCCAGGCTCATGCACGTGCGTGCCTGAAATCCCAGGAGGACAAAGGAAGAGAAGGATTGTTGTACGACTTTCCCCTGGGGAGCAACTTCTCACTTTCCCTCTCACTGTCTCTGTCTCTTTCCAGTGAGCACACGTACTCTATGGCAAAAACCTTAAGAAAGGAGATTACTTATCTTATGAAAAATAGGCAAAATATTTTAAGAGATATTTCTTCATAAAAGATATGCACGTGGACTACGAGCACGTGAAAAGATACTCGTCCTTACTCGTTGTGGAAATGGGAGTCAAAGCTACAATGAGATCCTGCTTGTGGAACAGCGAGTTTCAGTTTTACCAGATGGAAGAGTTCTGGAGACAGACAGCTGTGATGGTTGCAAAACAATGGGAATATAGTTAAATGCCATTGAACGGTATTGCACATTTAAAAATGGCTAAAATGGTAAATTTTATGCAGTGTGTATCTTACCACATTTGTTTAAAAAGAAGAAGTAGCCTGGCTCACCTTTCTGTCTGTGGCCAAGGCCTCCAGAGACCTTGCAGCTGGGAGCCCCAGTTCCCAACCACCAGGCTGTTCTGATACCACAGCTGCCCTTGAGGCTTCCTGGACAGTCCTTGAACTTGCTGTGAACTTCATGGGGATTACCCTGCCTCCCCATGGCTGGACCGTTATAAATAATAATGAAGATGATAATGAGAAGAATTGCTCAGGCTGCAGCAGGAGGCCCCGCAGACTCCCAGACTCGCTGGGGAGTGAGCAGCGTCTTGTCTGGGGTCTGCTGTGTGTACTCGGATTAATAAATCATAATAATTGAACTGTTAGAAATTCCTCTCTTCGTTCCACTCAGCACTGCAGGAGGACGAAGACGCTGGCTGAGCGGACTCATTCTTCATGGTGCCGTGAACAAGAGGCTGAGCAGCTACTTCCCTCATGGGCCCCTGGGCCTTGGGCCTGGCCTCCCCACTGCCTGACCTCCATCATGCCCTTTCTGTTCTCCCTGCATACAAAGGGTGATGGCACCCTGGACACTGGCCTGCAGGAGGTGCTTGTGGCTCCCTGTATCCAACCTGGGCTTTGGAGCAGTGGTCCCTTCCATGTTCTGCAATTGTTCTGGACTGGGCCTCCTGCCCAGCTGTCTTCTGCATCATCTCACTTAGTCCTTTTCTTTTCTTTTCTTTTCTTTTCTTTCTTTCCTTTCCTTTCCTTTCCTTTCCTTTCCTTTCCTTTCCTTTCCTTTCCTTTCCTTTCCTTTCCTTTCCTTTCCTTTCCTTTCCTTTTCTTTCTTTTCTTTTTTTTTTTTTTTTTTTTTT
>NW_006199369.1:18213-24685 GCF_000334495.1 Tupaia belangeri chinensis
CCCCCTGGGGGGATGACTATGTTGCAATCCCTTCTCCTCCATTCTCCTCTCAGGATCTTGGGTACGCGCACACACAAGCTTGGTGTCAGTTTAAGCCACTGGGTATAGGACTCGAACCGTGGTCGACTACATGGGAGTCCAGCAACATACCCATTACGTCAATTGCTGGTCTCTCATTTAGTCCTTTCAACCTCCCTTTGGCAGGTAGGAAGCTGAGGTGTGGTGCTGGCCTTGAATGTTGGTGTCGCCCTCTCCAGCACGTGTGTTAGGCTAGACTGAGCTCTGTGGTTGTAACCAACATCTCCCCAGCCTCAGCGGCTTCATACACATTCATTTCTCACACATGACCTCACAGGGCAGCCTTCCTGGAAAGGGATCCCACCCTGCAGGCTGCTCCTGATCTGTGCCATTTCTGGGGAAGCTGCTTTGGCCTTCACAGTGGAGAGAAGGCCATGGAGTTCTCTCACCCATGTGATTAGGCTTCTGCTCAGAGACACACGTACTTCCTCCACACATTTCAGCCCATCTGACTACTAGTTCTTGAGTGCTGCGTGTTCTGCACCTAGGCAGGGCGCTGATGTGGCAGGTTTCCATGATAGCTGCAGCACAGGTCTGTCGACCTTAAGTGCTGGGGAAGTGCTGGGCATTTTGGGATGTTTAGCAGCATCCCTGGGCTCTGTCCACCAGCCAGCGTGGATGGTGAGTGCAGGATGGCGGGGCACCCACAGCTGGCCCATAGGTGAGCTGCCTCTGAAATACTGAGGTCCTCGAGTGGCCACTGCAATATACCTGCTCCACTGCACGCTGGAACACAGGCCCCGAGGACGGACTTATTTTCTGTTATTTCTGTGTCAACTACAGCTGGTGCGGAGGGAAGTCCTAAGGCCGGGTCACTCCATCATCCCACAGGAGAAGGATCCTAGGTACCTCAGGTCTGGTTAAAATCTTGACCCAGCGTAAGTGGTACTGTCTATGTGATCTTGAGGTGGCTTAGTGAGCATGTCAGCCATGTGCAACTGGCCAGATCCTCAGAGGAATGACCCACATATTGTCCTTCAGCCATTTGTGCACCCTGGGGTCCAGCCTTCCCGTGTATGTGGATGACTCCCACTAGTCAGGCATGAGGGGGAAACAGGGAGAGCCAGTGACTGACGCTGATCTCAGGGACTCTGCAGTCCTGGTGAGCGAAACATTGGGTCACTCCAGTCCCTACAGGGCAAGGCGGGATGAGCCACTCGTAGGACACTAGGTCCCCATGCCAACCCAGAGCGGTGGCAGTTGGGAGCAGTAGGTTCGTGCAGGGTGGCCTTAGAGCTGGCCATGAGGTGTGGTGAGAAGTTGCTCTGCGAGTCAGGAGCAGGAAGGGCCCTGAGGGAGGTGGAACAGCCTGGGGCCATGCATGGTGGTCTGAACTGCCCTGTCCACCCTGACAAGGAGTTACACGTAGTCAGGCTGCAGAGCTCCCCAGATGCAGTGCAGCAGGAAACCCATTGCAGAAATCAGCAAACTCCATTGTTAAAAAATCTGCAAGTCCCTGACCTAGGTGGCTCCTGCGTGATCCCATTGAGTAGTGCCATCCAAAGCAGTTTGAGATGAAGTCGTCAGGATCTTTCAATACTGCTTAGATTTTGTGTGACCTGAAACTTTTACACAAGCAAGTCTCTGTCCAGGGTTAAAAAACACACAGAAAAGCACACAAACCATGTTCCCTTTGATCTAGTGGCACACAGAGAGGCCTGCTGGCCTATGGAAGCCATGGGAGGCAGGCCCCGGCTCATCTCGTGCTCATCTGGAGTTCTCAGGAACGAGGTCCAGGGGCAGCGCCTGGCTGCAGAGATGCCAGTGAAGGACCAGTGAGTAGGCATCAGGAGGCAGGTGTGGGTTCCGGTACAGGGCGCAGGCAGAGAGTGAGGTCCCAGTCTTTTGTAGGTCCAGGGAAACACCCAAGCCATTCCGAATTTGAATCCTGTAAACTCTTGAGCACTGAGATTCAAAGCAGGGGAAGGAGGGACAGCAGGTGGCTGAGCTGGGAGGTCACTCCTCCAGGGGGCAAGAGCTCAAGGAGAGATGCTGAAGAGTGTCCACCCTGGCCTCCCTAGAGAGGAGCCAGCCTTGCCCAGTGCACTCCTACCCATCTCTGGGGACACGCACAGGCCACCTTCAGGAAGGGCAGCTGGAACCCAAGCAAGGACTGCCTAAAACGTTGCCCCAAAGGTGTCCAAGGCTTTGACAATGAGACCAGGTGCTTGTGTGTGGCTATGGGGACACATTCACACCTGTCTGATGACACTTGGCTCAGCCATGCTTGTCGACTACAAGCCCTTGCCTGTGTGCCAAGGCTCTCTCTCCCTTGGGTCAGAGGAAGGCTCGCCAGTTTGCAGCTCATCCATTTCTGTCAGGGACACGGACTCCTCCCCTAAACCATGAATCTGTTTATGAATCTGCCTTCAGCAAGAAGAATACTGAGTACCGAACACTAATCATGGTCTGCTCTGAGTACCGAACTGTCTGCATTCATGGAGGATTGTCTGAAAGCCTATTCTTCTAAACTGACTACAATTCAAGCTTGGATTAAGCCGAACTGGGAAGTGTGCATTTCAAATACATTGTTTCGGCCTCTGGTAGATAAATCGGTACCTTGACTCAATTGTATGTTCCTGGGCATTAGGCTAACGGCCAGTGTGGAGAGATGTAATAATTAGGAGACAAAGAAGAAAAGAAAGTCAAAGCCTTGACAACACTGCCCAACACTTAAGAGGCTAACCTGGGTGCCAGACAAAGCCAGGTCTCCTCTGATGTTGTTTAATTTATAGTGAGGCTGTTGTCCTACCTACTGGTTGGATGATCAAATGAGATGAAGAAGGAAAATACCATGCGCTGTAATGCAGGTGATCACTACAAATTAGTGCCCACCTGTGTGTGTGAGTGGGAAGGGCAGTCACCCTTCTAGGCTAGGGGACAGGAGGAGGGATGACCAAGTTGAAGTGGAGGCTTATTCTGGAGCTGGCAATCAAACTGCTTCTAGTTCTTTCTGTGTACTGTTTTTGGTTTGTTTCTGTACTAGGCAATCCATAAAGCCCACGCTGAGCTTCTAACTAAGGTCTTAGTCTTCCTTGGACAATTTATTACCCAATATCCAGCCTTGTGCACCTGCGACCCTGAGCCAGTTGGAGGCATTCTGGTTGGGGAGGAAGGGCTAGCCCATGATTCTGCACAGTGCTGTTCAGGATTGGGAAGCTGCGATGACTTCCATCAGGGTGTGTTAGTCCATAGAAGGTGGCATTTGAATTAGGACTTGCTGATTGAAGGCTTGACCATTTTTGAACTCTCTGTAACCTGGTACATTTTTAAATGTCCTATTAGGAGGAAATTAAAGCTCTGCTGGACTAGTTATAGATTAGCAATAGGAAATCTTATTATAAAAGTGTAAGGAGATCTCACATTTCCTCAATATTGAGAACAGCATCAACCAAGCAACATCAATGTGTAGTTTGCCATTAAGCACAGAGACCAGATTTTTACTGCCATTGTAATGAATTAACTTTTCTGTCTTTACTGCAATGACTGATACTCATTTCTGGATGTGGTTGACCATGACTTGCTAAAAGGGTATAAAGATTCAGGCATAAAGATAAGAATCAATAACTCTGCAGCATAAACATTTTCTGTCACTTTTTCTTCCTTTTACCTCTGTTATCCCTGCCTTATTTTTCTCGTTCACATGCATTTGTTATAAATTTTATTGTGAAATACATTTTTAGCAGAAATGTCAGCGGAGGAATTATTATAAGAACATGGGTCATTCCTTGAACTGCGATCCCTATGAGAGATACTGGACATTCACTCCTGGAGTTGGGAGTGGGGAGAGGGCCAAGACGCAGAGGCCGTGGTAGAACTCAGCTGGGAGTGACTTCCAAGCCCCTGTACATGTGGGGTACATGGTGAGGACTTCTGCATGGAGTTATCCCAGGCATCACGGCCCTTCCTTCTGGTTGGAGGCAATTCCTTGGCTCAAGGTGGGATATCCAGATGGTGAGTAGACGAATCATCCCACCTTCTCCCTACTTACCTTGGTGCTCTGAATTAGAGACTCTGTCTATCAGGTAGTGGTTAAGAGAAATTCTTTGTAGTCCAACAGATTATTGGTTGCAAATTCTAGTTTCCTGAGCTATAAATGCTTTTTCATGAATATTTTTGATAGAAATAATAAAGGGAAGATGACCTAGGTACCCTAAAATTGATCTTAATCTGAAATTCTCACTTCCTTTTCTGAAGAAGACAGACCCAGGACATGCTGTGTGTAGTGTAACTGGAATCTAGAGAATCAACTACAGTATCTTCTACAACATTCTCATGGAGAAAATGAAGAAATCGCAACCAGGACATGGCAACCAGAACACCTTGCCTCATCTCAGTGTCTGCTAACTACTGTTCATTCATGGATCAAAGACAACTTAAAACATATACCTTGGTATTGGGATGTTCTCAAGGGTTCTATTACTTTTTGGTTGTTGAATGTGTAATTTCTTTATTATACATTCTACTATGTAGAGCATCACTGTTCAGTAGATATATGATGTGGACCATATATGTACTTCACTTTTTTGAGAACTGTATCAGCTAGTGTTGTATTTTTTGCCTTCATGTCTCAAACATAACTTAGAAAACTCAAGAAGAAAAGTCTTTTGTACTTTTCTGTGTTTCCACTCTTCATTTTTCTTTCTTTCTCCTTAAGATTCTCCATTTATTGTTTCCTTTTCTGTTGAGAGAACTTCCTTTAGCTATTTTTTCAGGGTAGGTCTGCTGATGACCAAGTTTCTTTGTTTTCCAACCTTTGTGAATGTGTTTATTTTACCTTCATTCTTAAAGGATATTTTCTCTGGATATAAAATTCTACGTAACTTTTTTTTTGCACCTGAAGAATACTGTATCACTTTTTCTTCTGACTTCCTTAGTTTCCACCAAGAAATCTGTTATTTGAATTGTTTTTGTAGGTAGGGTATTACTTTCTTTCTTTCTTTTTTGGTATTTAGTTTTCAGAGGTTTGATAAAGATATGTCTTGGTGTTAATTTTTTCAAGTTTATCCTGTTTGGGATCTAGTTAGCTTCTCAAATATGGGAGGTTTATGCTATTTTCTCTGTTGTTCAGATTGGATCATTTCTATTATTCTACCTTTAAGTTCACTGAATCTTTCCTCTCCATTTTGCCCTTGAGCTCATTCATTGAGTTTACATTTTAGTTATATTTTTAGCTTTAAAATTTTCATTTGGTTCTCCTTTATATCATATGCCTTTTGACTTTCTATTTTCTCTTTTTATTTCTTTCAAATGTATTCATAATGGCATAAATTGATGCATTTATATGATGACAGCTTTAAAGTGTTTATATTTTTGTATTGCTAACCTGATCTATTCCAGGTCTTTTACCTATAGAGAGTATGCTTATTTACTTATTTATTTTTGTCCAGTTCCCAAGTAGTATTTCCAGATTATTGGTGTCTCCAGTTCCCTGTCTGGAATTGATGTGGCAAGGAGAAAACCCAAGGGACTCATCACGGGTCATTGGTAGACCAAGGTCTCTAGCCAGTCTGTTTTCTTCCTGCTCTTAGTCTTCTTACTGTGATTTATATATACTGCCCAAGCTTTTTAGTCATGCCTCGTAGAAAACATAGGAAAGACAGTCTACTCCATCTCGCCAAAAGGAAGTCCCTTGTTTAAAAAATGTATTTTTGGGACCAGCAGATGGCATAATGGTTACATTGCTGGAATCCCATGTAGTCAACCATGGTTCAATTCCCAGACCAGAAAACTTAAAACTCATGCCTGGTGGGTGTGCATATATTTTTTTTTTTTTTTCTTTTTCAGAGAGGTTTTTGCTATAGGGCATGTGCACTCGCCGGACCAATTTACATTCCGACCAGCAGAGTAAAAGAGTTCCCCTTTCACCACACCCTCACCAGTACTTATCATTTTTTTTTTTTTTTTATCTCAGTCATTCTGACTGGGGTCAGGTGATATCTCACTGTGGTTTTGATCTGCATTTCCCTTACTATGAGGGATGTTGAGCATTTTTTCATATGCCTTTTAGCTATTCGTATGTCACCTTTGGAGAGTGTTTTTTCTCAACTCTTTCTCCCATTTTTTTTTAAATAGGGTTGATCATCTGTTTTTGGAAGAGCTGCTTGAGTTCCTTGTGAATTCTGGTTATCAGTCCCTTATCTGATGCATAGTTTACAAAAATATTTTCCCATTCTGAGGGCTGTATTTTCACACTAATTACTGGGTCTTTTTTTGCCATGCAGAAACTTCTTAGTCTGATGTAATCCCATTTGTCTATTTTGCAGATTATCGACTGTGCTTTGGGGGTCTTATTTAAGAAGTCTTTGCCTATCCCAATGTCTCCCAGAGTTTCCCCAGTGTTTTCTAGGAGCAGTTTTATAGTTTGAGGTTTTACGTTTAGATCTTTGATCCA
>NW_006199369.1:24859-26359 GCF_000334495.1 Tupaia belangeri chinensis
TTTGCTATAGGGCGCGTGCACTCGCCAGACAGACAGAGAGGGACAAAGAGACAGAAAGTGAGAAATCATCCCCTTCTCCTCCATTCTCCTCTCGGGATCTTGGGCACGCATGTACATGCGCCCTGCATGAGTTTAAGCCACCGGGTCCGGGACTCGAACCACGGTCGGCTATGTGGGAGTCCAGCGACATAGCCATTAGGCTAACTGCTGGTCCCAGTACCATGCTGTTTTGATTACCACAGCTTTGTAGTATATTTTTGGGTCAAGGAGTGAGATGTTGCCCACTCCACTTTTCTTGTGCAGAATTGCTTTGGCAATACGGGGTCTTTTGTGATTACAGACAAACTTTATAATTGTCTTTCCTAGATCAGTGAAGAATGTGTCTGATATTTGATTGGCATTGCATTAAGTGTAGATTAATTTGGGTAGAATTGCTGTTTTGATTATATTAGTTCTTCCAATACAGGAACATGGAATGTCCTTTCACTTTTTTGTGTCATTTTCAATTTCTTTTTTTACCTTTTCACAGTTTTCCTTGTGTAGGTCTTTAACTTCTTTGGTTAGATTTACCCCTAAGTATCTTATACTTTTTGTGGCTATGGTAAATGGAATAAATCTTTTCAGTTCTATCTCCGTCTGCCTGTTGTTTGTGTATAGAAATGCTAGATTTCTGTATGTTGATTTTGTATCCTGCAACTTTACTGTATTCATGTATTACTTCCAGAAATTTTTTAAGAAAAACCATTGGGTCTTCTATTTATAAAATCATGTCATCTGTGAATAGAGGGAGTTTCACCTCTTCTTTTTCTCTTTAGATGCCTTTAATTTTTTCCTCTTTTCTGATTGCGTTGGTGAGGACTCCCAGTACTATATTGAAAAGGAGTGGAGAATGGGCATCCTTGTCTTATACCCGTTTTTAGTGGGAAAGCTTTCAGTTTTTCTCCATTCAGGATGATGTCCACTATGGGTTTTTCATAGATAGCTTTTATCATGTTGAGAAATGACCCTTCTATACCAATTTTGCTAAGAGTCTTGAACATGAAGGGATGTTGTATCTTGTCAAATGCTTTTTCTGCATCAATTGATATGACCACATGGTGTTTATCTTTCTTCCTATTAATATGGTGTATTACATTTATGGTTTTGCATATGTTGAACCAACCTTGCATTCCTGGAATAATGCCTACCTGATCATGATGTATAATCTCTTTTATAAGTTGTTGGATATGATTTGCTAGTATCTTTTTTTTTTTTTGAGAGGTTTTTGCTATAGGGTGCGTGCGTTCACCAGACAGACTGAGAGAGACAGAGAGACAGAAAGCGAGAAATCACCCCCCCAGGGGCGTGGCCACGCCGTAATCCCTTCTCCTCTCGGGATCTTGGGCACGCACGCACACATGCCCGGCGTGAGTTTTAAGCCACTGGGTCTGGGACGTGAACTGCGGTCAACTACATGGGAGTCCAGCAACATAGCCATTATGCTAGCTGCTGGTCCCGATT
>NW_006199369.1:27991-29851 GCF_000334495.1 Tupaia belangeri chinensis
AGGTTTTTGCTATAGGGCGCTTGCGCTCGCCAGACAGAGACATAGAGACAGAAAGCCAGAAATCACCCCCCAGGGGGGATGGTCACGCCACAATCCCTTCTCCTCTCAGGATCTTGGGCGCTCATGCACACGCGCCTGGCATGTTTTAAGCCACCGGGTCCGGGATGCGAACCGCGGTTGACTACGTGGGAGTCCAGCAGCATAGCCATTACGCTAACTGCTGGTTCCCATTTTACTAGTATCTTATTAAGAATCTTTGCATCTATATTCATCAGGGATATTGGTCTATAGTTTTCCTTCCTTGTCCTGTCCTTATCTGTTTTAAGGATAAGGGTGATAGAGGCTTCATAGAATTAATTAGGGAGAGATTTACCCCTTTGGATCTTTAGAAATAACTTGAGCAGAATGGGAGTTAACTCTTCTTTGAAAGTTTTGTAGAATTCACAGGTGAATTCATCAGGGTCAGGGCTTTTCTTTGTTGGGAGGTTATTTATTACTGATTCAATCTACTGGCTTGTTGTGGGACTATTAAGACTTTCTATATCCTCCTGACTCAATCTTAGTAGATTATATGTGCCCAGAAATCTGTCCATCTCATCCAGATTGTCTTGTTTCTTGGCATACAGATGTTCATAGTATCCTATAATAATATTCTGTATTTCTACTATGTCTCTTATTATTTTGCCTGCTTCATTACAGATCTGATTCACCTGGTTCCTTTCTCTCTTCTTCTTAATAAGTCTCACAAGTGGTGTATCAATTTTGTTTATCTTTTCAAAGAACCAGCTTTTACTTTCATTTATTTTCTGTATAGTTCACTTATTTTCTATTTCATTTACTTCTGCTCTTATCTTTATTATTTCCTTTCTCCTGGAGTTTTTTGATCTTTTTGTTGTTGCTTTTCCAATTCTCTGAGGCATAGTGTTCGGTGATTCATTTACCTTCTTTCCATCTTCCTCTTATGTGCACTAATTGCTATGAACTTCCATCTTATGACTGTTTTAGCAGTGGCCCAAACATTATGGAAACTCATGTCCTTATTGTCATTGGTTTCCATGAATCTTTTATGTCAGTCTTTATTTCTAGTTTCCATGTATTTGAGTATTTTTGAAGATTTCTCTTGCAATTAAACTCAAGTTTAGAAGATGCTGGATATAGTTTCTATGCCTTTGAATCTGTAGAGATTTGCTTTGTGCCATATGATGTGGTCAGTCTTCGAGAATGTTCCATGTGGGGGTGAGAAAAAAGTGTATTTCATGGTTTTTCGATGGAAAGTTCTATAGATGTCTGTTAAGTCCAGTTGATTTATGGTATCATTTAGATCCTTCATCTCTTTACCTATTTTTTGTCTAGATGATCTGTTCAGAGGGGACAGTGCAGTGTTGAGGTCTCCAACAATTAGTGTGTTGCAGTCTATCTCCCCTTTTAGATCTAACAGTCTTTCCTTCACATATTTGGGTGCTCCTGTGTTAGGCGCATAGATATTAATAAGCATTATATCTTCTTGATCGATTGACCCTTTTACTACAATATAGTGCCCTTCTTTGTCTCTTCAAACAGTTTTTGTTTTAAAACTTATTTTGTCAGAAATTAGTATCACAACTCCAGCTCTTTTTTGGTTCCCATTTGCATAGAACACCTTTTTAAAATCATTCACTTTCAGTCTATTTATGTCTTTATCCATGAAGTGGGTTTCCTGTAGAGGGTTTCTGTTTTTTAATTCATTCAGCCAGTCTGTGTCTCTTGATTGGAGAATTTAATCCATTAACATTCAATGTTATTATCGATGTTACCGGACCTGTACCAACGTTTAAGTTGGCCATTGTCTTGGTTGCCTTTTATTCCTTTATTTCTGGCTGT